>NW_005200088.1:153708-267428 GCF_000372725.1 Emiliania huxleyi CCMP1516 | reverse complement strand
TGGCGCTCTACGTCGAGCCGTGCGTGCCACAGCGCCCTGCCTAGGTCCTCCTCGCTGCCCAAGCCAGCCGAAGCGCTTAGGTGCGTAGGTACGCTGCGACGTGGAACGGCCCGAGCTGCTACGAGCTCGAGGGGACGGAGCAGTTGCACTGCCTGCTCACCAACCGCCAACGCCCGTCGGTCCACTTTTGCGAGCGCGCGCCGCCGAGTCGGCCGTGCCGCTACTTCACGATGCTGCGCCACCCGATCGACCGCCTCCTCTCCGTGCACGCCTTCCACTGCGTCAGCTGCGGCGGCGCTGGCCGCCAGTGCGGCGAGGAAGCGGACGCGCGGCTCGCCTGCCCAAATATGAGCCTCGCGCGCAAACCTGCGACTCAAGTGCGCGCGAGTGGAGGCCGTCGCCATCACAGTTGCGTGCGAGTAGGCCGCCTACGGCGCGTACGTCGGCGACGTCTACACGCAGACCTTTGCGCCAAAGGGCGCCCACCTGCTCGCGGCCCAGTCGGCCGACCTCTGGCGCCGCTCGCAGAGCGCCAAGAATGCGGCGGTCGAGGCGGCCCGCTCTCGCACCCGTGGCCGCAAAGCGCACGCCCGATGGACGTCACCCACCCCTCCCCCGCCCCCGCAGCTGGCGGATGCGTACTTGCGGTCCATCTTTGTGATGCTGGTCGAGGTGCGGCATCCACCCGCCTCGCCTTGCCCGCCCTCTCGCCCCCTCGACCGCTCGCCCCCTTGCCACCTCGACTTCCTGGCCTACTACTTTACGTGCCACGATCGCCCTCTTCCTCAGCCCTCCCGCCTCCCTCACCCACCGAGGTGGACTTGGCGGCGGAGCGCCCCTTTGCGCGGCTGGGTGAAGCGGGCCCGCGCTTCAGCTGCGGTGTGCAGCGCTGGCAGCTTTGGCTCTCTCCGAACCTTAGGCGCGTGGCTTGACGACCCATGGCTGGCGGCGCAAAAGGGGCCGCGGTTGGCGGCGGCCGGCAGCACCGGCGGCAGCACCAGCAAGCGCCATGGGGCCTTGCCGGAGGACGAGGCTGCGGCCGTGAGACGCATCCTGCGGAGCGACCTCGAGCTCTGGGGGAGGTGGGAGAGACGGCTCAGAGGGGGGTTGGTATAGCGTGCTGGTGAAAAGACCCACGCGTATGATATCCGCAGCGGCGTGTAGCTGTAGGGCGTTCCATGGCGCTGCTGCCGGTGTGGGCGCGGCCATCAAGCAAACGACGCGGCGCGACACGCCACCGGCGCGCGAAGTAGACGAGGAGCGGCATCGAGCCGTGTCTCTCTCACGCACTCTCTTGCGCGCAAAAAGCGTTGTGAGGTGACTAATCGAAACTTAGTGTGCCCGTGCTTGTTTCTTTTTTGGCAAGGCCCGAGAGGCCGGTGCAGGCAGCGCGCCGCCGCCTTCCTCCTCACACCGCCGAGCCTCCACTCGCAGCTTTCGCGCGCCCGCATCCCCTTGCCTCCCCGGCAGCCTCCTGCCTGCGCGACGCTGACAGCGCTGCTTCTCGCGCGTCGCGCCCAGAGACCACCGCGCTGGCTGGCGTTACCCGCCGCTGCACAGAATCTCAAGACAGGCTTTTGCACCGCAGGCCGGCGGCGGCGCGCGCCGGCGGCACAGGACCATCAGAGGGGGAAATATATATTCTCTTTTTTGCCCTCAAGTTCGACTACTGTGTAATAACATCAACCTACCTCATGTGAGTTGTACGTGTGCTCGTCCTCTGTCGACACGTACACAGCACATAGTTGAAGCCGGGAATCTTCTTGAAGTCGGAGACTCGCAGGTCAAATGAAGACGGCTTCTGGCTCTTCCCTCTCACATATAAGCCTGTGCTGTGGCCCGCTGCCCTCGTTGCATTCGCGCCGGTGTAGCCAGCGGCCGTCTTCACTCCGCCCCCTCTCCCTCCCCTGCTTTTGCCCAAGTCGGATGATGCTGCCAGCCATCCCATGAATCGAACGGCCGTGGAAGCGGTTTGTGATGCGACCCGCTCTCTCTCTCTCGCAAGCGGAATGCTGATCATCGAGATCGGACGCCGAGTTCGAATTGGACACAGCGCTCAGTCGGCAATCGCGTAAGCAACATCAAACTTCTCGCTGCCCCCCTGCCTGCTCCGTGGTCGTGTTGCCGGCTTGAGCTGGCGGCGCCAGCGACGAACCGGGACGGGGCGACTGCCGGGGCGGCAGAGGGGGGCGGCGAGAAGGAGTCGGCGGCGCGGATGGGTGAGGGGCGGGCTCCACGACGGCGAGGGGCGGCGGTGGAGCAAGGCAGCCCCCGGGGAGCACGGCCGAGGCGGGCAGTGCCGCCGCCGCGCTCAGCCCGCCGGGAGGCACAATCGCGGTCTGCACGGTCCGCGGCTGTGCGCCCATCATCTGGGGCGCCCGCGCGGCGGCGGCCATCATGCTCGGGTCCGGCTGCCACGCGAGGCGGAGCTGCATCGTCCTCACGTCTGCCGGCGCTGGCGCGCCCGCGGTCTGCACTGCCACTGGCGGCGCGGTGAGGGTCTGCATCGCGGGCTCGCCGAGCACGTGCACGAGGACGAGCTGGGGGCGCGGCGGCGGCGCGGAGGAGGAGGAGGGGAGCAACGAGGAGAATGGGCTGGCGGCGCCGCCCTCGAGCCAGAGCTCGTGCCGCGTGCACAGCTGGCTCGGTGGCGCCAAGGCCTGCCTCTTGCGGATGCCGGCATTGTGCTCGCGCGCGGCCTGCACGTAGACCGCTCGCTGGGCATCGGAGAGGGACTGCCAGCTCGCCTCCACCGCCTTGCGGACGGCGGCAGCGCCCTGGTCGGGCTGCGTGCGCTTGAGCGACTCGGACTGCGCGCGCACAAAGAGGGAGAAGGCGCGCACCGGCCGCGCCGCAATGGAGGCGGCGCTCCCGGCGCCTTGCTTGGAAGGCGCGCGACGCGCGAGCGTGGTGACGCCATCGGAGAGCAGCCGGGTGCTCGCCGCGGCTCGCGCCGCCGGCCGCGCGCCCTCCTCCGGCGCCTGCTGCCGGAGGAGGTAGAGCGTGCCAAACGACGAGGCGCCCGGCGGAGCCTGCGAAAGGACGCCGTACCGGCGGTGCGCCTCGGGCGCGCGCAGGATGGCGGCGTACTGCTCGTCCGAGAGAGCGAAGGGGACGTAGGCTGGGCGCGGGACGTCCATCTGAGTGGGCTGAGAGAGACGGTGAAGCGCCGTCAGAGCACTCGTGAAGCAAGCAAAAAAGAATTTTACCAAGCAACGCCCTCGCACAACACTGGGCACGGGACTGGCGCGCACTGGCACTAACACAGGTACACCACTGGAGCCGCCTAAGCGACTCCCGCGAGGACGGCGAGGCACTTAGCTCCGTGCACTCGACCGCCCTCGCCGCTGGCAAGCTCATTCACAATCTGCTCTGCGATGGCCGTGTGAAGAACGACTGAGATGCGCTGCTTCTGCAGCCCCAGCCAGCTCTTGGTGGTAGGTCCAAGTCACCTCATCGAGGTACAAAACAAAAACACTCTCTCTCTCGAGGTACTGAGCCCGCGTCAGCTTGTTCTGCAGCACGTTCGCTGCCCCCCAGAGGATCTCGCCGACCCCCTTCCAAACCCACCGAACGACTCGAACAGCAGCAGCCGCACGTCGACGTCCTTGTCAAGCAAAAAGAATTTTACAACCAAAGGCGGTCGCACGACACGATTCACGCGACGGCTTCCTCAGAAGCCGTCGCCCGCACCACAGGAGCAGTCACACCACTCCCACCCCGGCGCCCACCCACTCTCCACCCCGACATCCCCACCCCACCCCACAACCCCGCCCCCCCCCCGACCCGAGCAACCCCGCCCCAACCCGACCCGACCCGATCCACCCCGCCCCGCCCCGCCCCGCCCCACCGGACCAACCCGCGAGCCGCTCCCGGCTCCGCCCCTCGCCCAATCCCCACCCGCGCGCCTGCGCCTGCCACCCGCGCCGACTCCCCGACGCGCGCACACGACGCCAGCCACCTCGCCCGCCGCCCCGCCCGCCGCCCGCCGCCTCGCCCGGCCTTCGCGCCCGCTCGCTCGAGCACCGCCCCCGCCGGCGTTCCGACGGCTGCCGCCCCGCCCGCCGCCAAAAGAATTTTAGAACGCGATTCACTCGGGACTAGGCACGGGACTGGCGCGCACTGGCACGAACACAGGTACACCACGGGAGCCGCCTAAGCGACTCCTGCGAGGGCGGCGAGGCACTTAGCTCCGTGCACCCGCCCGCCCCCGCCAAAAAGAATTTTAGAACAAGACAAGGCGGTCGCACGACACGATTCACGCGACAGGCGAGGCGCGGGCGACGGCTTCCTCAGAGCAAAAAGAATTTCGGGCCCAACCAACGCAAAGAGGCGCCGTTGGGACCAACACCCCCCCTACAGGTGTCTGGGTGTCTGGGTGTATATGCTCGTCCTCCATGGCGCCGCGCTGGCCGCGCCGGTGCCGCGCGCGGCCGGGCTCGACGACGCGCTAGCCGCGTGGGACGGCGTTGCGCTCCACGCGTTCCGGCGCGCGCCGGTCGCGCCAGCCGCGTGCGCAGGGCCGCTATCATGGCGCGCGGCGTCGTTCTGCGAGCTCGTCGGTGCGGCGGACGCGGCGGGGCGGTTCGCGCCGCTCTGCGATACCGGGCGGCGGGGCCTGGGCACGTTCGTGCACTACTCGACGACGGGCGTCCAGAAGAACGCCGGCGACAGCGTCCTGCCGCGCGCGACGCGCATGGCCGTCGAGTACTTCTTCGGCGCGGCGCCGGCCTGGGCGCTTCGCGAGGTCCGGGTGCCGACGTCCGCGCGCGACGTCGAGGATGCGGACGCCGCCGCGAGCGCGGTGCTCGTCGGCGGCGGCGGTCTGTTTTACCCGGCGAACGCGCACGCGCGCCAGAACGTGTCGGGCTGGCAGTGGCCCGTGCACCGCGCGCACCTGCTGGGGTTCGAGGCGCCCGTGTTCCTGTTCGCAGTGGGCTGGAACGCGTTCCGCGGTCAGGCCGAGCCGCCCGCCGCGCAGTGGGCCGCATACCTCGCGTCGCTCGCCGCGCTCGCCGCGCGCGCGCACGGCGGCGGCTACGTGACGCTCCGCGAGTCCTACAGCCTCAGCGCCGTCGCCGCGCAAGCGCCGGACCTGCCGCTCCACTACCAGTCCTGCGCGACGACCCTGCTCGCGACGCTCCAGCCGTGCCTCGCGTCCGAGTCGCTCCTCCGCACGCCGCGCGCCGGTGCCGGCGGCCGCGGCGTGCTCGCGGTCAACCTCGCGGACGACGAGCTCGGCCTCCGGCTCGGGCCGCCGGCGGACCAGGAGGCGGTGCTCGCGGCGCTCGAGGCCTGGCTCGCGGGCGCGCACGCCGCGGGCTGGACCGTCCACGTCGTCCTCCAGGCGACGTCGGACCGGCGCCTCCTCCACCGCCTCCAGGGGACGCGCGCGTTCCCGTTTGAGACGATAACTTTCAACGCGAATACGCGAAGACGCCGAGGAGACGGCCCGCAGCCCTCGCAGCGCGACTGGCTGCAGGTCGTCGACTACTACCGCAGCGTCACGGTGGCGGCCTCGAGCCGCGGCCACGGCGTCATGATTCCCTTCGGCCTCCACGTCGCGACGATCTCGCTCGTGACGCACGAGAAGGTCCGCGCGTTCGCGCGCGACGTCGGGCACCCGGAGTGGGCCGTGGAGCTGGCGCCCGCGCGGCGGCTGCGCGGCGGCCCGGGCCTCGCCGAGGAGCTGACGGGCGTGCTTGACGCCATCGATGCGAACCGCAGCGCCGTACACGCGGCGCTTGTCGACGCGCAGCGGCGGCTCGCGGCCGTTGCGGCGGCGAATGCGCTGCGTTGGGCGCCAGCCGTTGTGCGGCGGCGGCGCGACCTCTCAACGCGCGAATCGCTCGAAAAGCGCGCGGCGCGGACGACGTTGCGCGCGCTGGAGGGCCGGCATGCGGGTGCCGACGTCTACGTGCTCGGATCGGGTCGAACGCTCGGCTTCGTGGACCCGGCGTTCTTCCGCGGCCGCGTCACCGTCGGCGTCAACCAGGTCAACCGGCACGTCAGGGCACTCACCTACCTCGTGCGCAAGGACCTGGAGCCGCACGCGTTCCGCGACATCCTGGCAGCCGCGGGCAACCGCACGACGCACGTCGTCACGCGCGGCCACAAGGGCGGCCAGGGCTGGAAGAACGCGCGCACGGCCCTAACGCATTTCAGCGCCGAGCTGGACGCGGGCCGCATCGTCGTGGCGGACCACGCGTGTCACACACAGCGTTGCAACGGCTCGCGGCTCGAGGGCCTGCCGCCGCCCGGCGACCGGCTTGTCGTCAGCGACTCGACAATCACGACGGCGATCCACCTCGCGGCTCACCTCGGCGCGGCGCGCATCATCGTCTGCGGCCACGACCTTGCGCTTCTCGACGGCGAGGCAAACTTCGGCGGCTACCACGACAGCGCGACGCTGGCCCAGTCCTGGGCGCTGCCCCGCAAGTCGCGCCGTGGCAGCGTCACAGGCCGCGCCGCCTACGCCGCGTGGTTATCGGGCGACATTGGTGCAATCAACATCACCCACGACACGCTCGTTCTCCGCGACCTCCTCCAGGCGCGGTACCCGGGCTTGCTCATCTACTCGCTCTCTCCGTTCCTGGGCCTCGGGCTCGAGGGCCACCGCGTTGGCGCACCAATCGGGACGCCCGACGTTGGCGAACCAATCGGGACGCCCGACGCTTACAAGGTCTACGACCGCCTCGACCGCGCGCATGCGTACCATGACCCGAACCGTTCGTTAGAGGCTGCGCTGGCGCCGCACCTCCGGCGGCACTACGGCGCGCGCACGGGCATCCGGCTCGTGTCGCTCGGCTGCTCGCTTGGTCACGGCGTCGAGGCGTTCGCCGACGCCGGCTTCGATGCCTACGGCGTTGACGTCTCTGGCGCGTCGATTGAGCAGGCGCTCCAACTAGGCCGCGGCCGGCGCTGCGCGACGCATGGTGGCGCCCCGGCCTGCCTCCAGCGCGCGAGCCTCACGGCGCTCCCCTTTGCCGACGCCTTCTTCGAAGCGGGCGTGTCGGCAGACGTCCTCGAGCACCTTCGCCCCGCCGACGTCCCGCGCGTTGTTGCCGAGGTCTCGCGCGTCGTCCGCTCCCTCCTCTTCCTCCGCATCTCCACGGTTCCCGAGGGGCGGAAGATGTCGCTGGACGGCGCGGAGCTTACACTCCACCTCACGGTGCAGCCTCGCGGTTGGTGGCTCAAGCAGTTCGAGGCGTGCGGTTGGCGCGAATTGTCGCCCGCTGGCTTTCCCCCCCGCACCACGGCGAAGGCGGCATTCATCGCGCTCTCGCGCGCCAATGGTACCACAGGTAAACGTCTCCACACACACAAAGTGGTGGGGCAAAGGGGGAGGCGGGCGCGCGATGCTGTTCACCAGCACTGACGTCGAGGCGGGAGACGAGCTCGTCTGGCATTACGGCCGGGATCCTAGATGCACCAGCGCCCTCCACCCGCGCGGCCCAGGGTGGCTGCGGCGGCCCGCGCACACCCTAACCACCCCTCCGTCGCCCCATCCCACCCCAGGCCGCCAGTTCTGGCGCGGCCGCGCCGCGCCGCTGTAGCGTGGCTCTCGGCGCTGAGCGAACACAGCGACCGATCCTACATGAACATGCATGCAGATGTGCGCGAGGCCATGACGCGTGAGGCGCTCCTGCACTGAGCGCCAAGCCCCGGGGGGCGCTGCACCTCGCTCCTGGGGGGGGGTTGGTGGCCACAAGGCATTCCAGATCTCAAAGTTGTGAGTCGACAGTCGTCGAGAGAAGCGCACGTGAGCAGACTGCAGAGCTTGTGAGAGAGTGATGAGTGTGAGACGAGAGAGCGAGCTGGGACAGCGAGGTCGTCAGAGAAGCAGATAGTCCAGAGAAGGTGAGGAGCCGTGAGGAGGGGTGTGGAACGGACTCGCGCTGCGAGGGAACTCTCGGACGCGTAGCGTGCCTGCGTGGAGAAGGTAAGGTAAGGTAAGGTAAACTTCTCCACACACACGAGGTGGTGGGGCAAGGGGGGGCAACCCTCGCATCTCCACGTCTAACGACAGGAGCCCCACGGCATTTAAAGTGCAAGGCCCGGTGCGCGTGGGTGAGCGGTGTGTGTGTGTGTGTGTGTGTGTGTGTGTGTGTGTGTGTGTGTGTGTGTGTGTGTGTGTGTGACTAGTTGCAAAAAAAAAAAATTGCTTTAATCCAAAATACTCGGCACAGTGTTTTCCCCTACCCCCCCCCCCCCCCCCCCGTCCTCTCCGGACTAGACATGTGCGCTACATTGCCTAGGGGTGGGGTGGTGGGGCCTATTGGGGCATAATGGCTTGTTGTAGTGGATATGAGTTGTGGGCGTGTCTCGCTGGCTTTCGCCAGCCTTTGCAGGCATCCTAAGTTCGGCAGCTCAGCCTCCTCTGCGCCTGGGATCGCGCGGGGCGCAGCACGCCCTGTGTCGTCTGCGCGAGATCCTAGTCCCTGGTTCACCGAGGCGCCCCCTACAGGGAGTCAGCTCAGCCGCGTTCCTTGTAGTGTGATGCCTTTAAGTCTTTAGATGTTTGTTGAGCTAGCTTGTGAGGCCTTGACAAACTTGATCTCTCGTGCGTGAGTCGTCGCCTCTTCTGTGGTGAGGTGGTCGAGTCCCACTCTCCTTAGTTCTTCATTCACTCGCCTGCTCAGTCGTAGTCTGCCGTAGTAATCAATCGTCCCCATGGGTTCTACTTTGTCGCTTATTTCTTTCATGGTCGAATCGCTGACTCGGTCGCTCTTGCGTCTTATTCGTCGGAGCCTAGTTCTGGCCTCCCCCGAGTACGCTTGCATGTTTCTCACGAATAGGTTCAAGACCGCCTTCCAGGTTTGTTCGGGTTTGATTTTTTCTTCTTCGTAGAAGGAGACTATTATTTGGTTCCACATGTGTAGATGAAGTGCGTTGTGGACCTCAGGCGTGTCCGCCGAGGTTCCGATGATGGTGAGTAGTCTCGGCGGAGGTATGCTCAGTGACTCTCCTTGTGCAAAGACCGCCCGGACGACCGGGCACACGTCGAGGTGTCTCAGCGTTTCAGAGGTTCTGTTACAGAGCCTGCACCTCGTGTGTGTTGTGGTGTCTAGTCCGTACGCCTTGAGCTGTTTCCGGAGGACCAGCCTCCTGTTGAGAATATGTCTACTATAGTTGTCGGTAATTGTAGGCGGGACGAGAGTGCTGTGTATCGCTCTCGCAGCGTTAATCCATTCTTGAGGGTAGACTATTTTGTTGCTTGTCTCCACTCTGAGGCGGAATCTTGACGAGCTGTCGTGCGGTCGGTCGGGTCGCTGCACTCGTGCCCTGGAGTCTTTTCCTCCCTCTCTTATCCACCCTGGGTTCCGTAGGAAGTCCTTCTCCCAGTTTCTGAGGATCCTGGGTTGGGTCATGCCCTTTCTGCTCAGATACTTTGTGATGTCGCCGACGCTTATCTGATCGAGTGGTTTGTCGATCCCGTCGAATGTGTATGTCTCCGGGTGTGGCCAGGCCACCTCCTCGCTCTCTTTGTAGCCTTGCGCCCACTGTAGGGCTGGTAGTGGGTTGTGTCTTAGGAATTCGTCCTTAGTTATTTTCGTTCCTGGGTGGACCATTCCTTTGGCGTCTTGTTCGGCTAGCCAGTATTCCTCGTACCATTGACCAGCTTTCTTTTTGAGGGTTCGCACCAAGTACTTGTGGTTGTTTTCTACTGTGTCGTCTCTGTCCAGGTAGGCGTATACTCGTATTGGTTCAAATTTTTCTTTTGGTGATGAGCCCGTTGTTGTTTGTCGAGGCTGAGTGCCTTTGTTTGTGACTATTGGGCCGTCTCGTAGGTTCAATATTTTGACTTTGAGCTCTAGCTTGACATTAGTGGAAAAGATTCTGAGCTTGGCCGCTACTGGCGGTCTTTGTAGCATTTGCAGGCTTCGGTCGTAGCCGTGCCAGATTTCCCTTCTTAGGAGGTTGGCCTTCCTGTGCGCGGGGTTGAGCCCCCTTTTGTTGAGAATTATTCCTAGCTCGTGCCAGGTGTCGGGGCTCCCTGCGACAACGTCGGCGTACCACACGTATGTCCGCGTCGAGTCGTCGGTGGTGCCGAGCGCCTTGTGCTTCTTGCGGTTGATGCTGAGGACCTTGAGCCCGACCTGCTCTCCGTTGGGCGTGCGGGCGTGCGTCTTTAGGTTGTCAATCAGAAAGTTGGACGCGTCGGTGGTGCGGACGTGAATGGTGGCGTCAAAGGCGTTGAGGGCGGGAGCGCCCTCGACTATAACCTTGAAGACGTTGAAGTCCGACTTCTTCGCGGGCGTGGCGGGGATGTTGGTCACGCGGGAGAGCTCCTCGATGTTGGAGCGCACGATCGAGATCGGGAAGTGCTGGCCCGAGTAGTCGAGGTCAAACACCTTGGCGGTCGGTTGGTTGTACATGAACTCAAGTCCGTTGTCGGCGCTTTTGAGGACGAAGCTCGGTGGGACAATCTCTCGGAGCAGGTCCAGCACGTCTCCCCACTCCATCTCGGTCTTGTGGTCGCCCACCTGGAGAGATGGGGGGATATGGGGGAATGTGGGAGGATATGGGGAGATATGGGGAGATATGAAGAGATTTGTGGAGATATGGGGAGATACGAGGAGAGATGGGGATATGTAGAGAGAGATGAGGAGATATGTGGAGATGATGAGTGGCACGCCCGTCTGGAGAGATGGGGGGATATGGGGGGATATGGGGGGGATGGTGAGCGGCACTCCCACCTGGGGAGATGGGGGGATATGGGGGGACATGGGGAGGTATGGGGAGATGTGGGGAGACATGAGGTATGGGGAGATATGGGGAGATATGAGGAGATATGGGGATATATATGGAGAGATGGGGAGATATGTGGAGATGAGGAGCGGCGTACCCGTCTGGAGGGATGGGGAGATATGGGGGGGTATGAGGGGGGTGATGAGCGGCATGCGTGCCCGGTGAGATGAGGAGATATAGGATACGGGGGCTCTCGCGCCTGGAGATATGGGGAGATATGCGCAGATGTGGGGGGATATGGGGGGATATGGGGAGATATGGGGAGATATGGGGAGGTGTGGGATGATATGGGAAGATATGGGGAGATATGGGGAGATATGGGGAGATGGCGAGCGGCATTCGCGTCTGGAGATGTGGGGAGATATGAGGAGATATGGGGAGATATGGAGAGATAGGGAGGGGGAGACTTGGGGGAATATGGGGAGATATCTGATGGGGGCGGACTGGGGCGCGATGGAGGGCGAGCGAGATGTGGGTGATGAGGCGGGGTGTGGCAAATTGGAGGTGAGGGAGGGGCGAGATGGGGCGAGATGAGGGCGAGATGGGGTGAAACGAGGCGTGATGAGGCGGGGGGGAGCGAGGTGGGGCGAGATGGGGTGAGGTGGCATGGTAGATTTGAGGGGGTGGAGGGGGGTATGGGGAGCTGGTGCGTGCGGGGAGATGGTGTTTGTCGTGGAGGGGTGTGGTGGAGTGAGGATGGGCGAGGAGATGTAGGGGGGAATGGGGAGTGCTTGTGCTGCATGGGGGGGGGGTGGGCGCAGGGGGAAGTGGAGAGGGCTGGATTGGGAGGGGAGATGGGTAGGGTTGGGCTGGTGTAGGGAATAGTGAGAGAATGTGAGCGGGGGAGGTACATAGTATTGCGACTCTTTCGTAGAGAAGAGGTCGAAGACGACGTCGGGGAAGCCGGTCAGATCCTTCAGTTTTGTCATGAGCTCGTCCGCGATTTGGCCGCCGCGCACCACAGAGCCGTGCTTGATCTGGATCACGAGATGGTCCTGAGGGTTCAAGTAATGTGATGGGGAGGTAGGGAGAAGGTTCGGTTGTTTGGGGGGGGAGGGCGCGACCTGCGCGGTCGTCCCGTCTGAAGGGGGCTCGGCTGCCGCTCCGCTCGGCGGCGTCGTTGGCGCGGCGGAGCCACCCCCGGGGGGGGGCTGGGGGGGGGGTACAACGAGCTCTTCCATTTCCATGGCCTCGGGGCCAGGCGACGGGGTGGGCGGGTCGGGGTTGCCAATGGCGGCGTCGGCGGAGGCGTCGGCGTCGAAGGTGTCGGCGTCGATGGCGGCCATCCGCCTCGAGAGCGAATCCACCTCTTCCTCGGCAGCCGCTTGGTTCTGCGGCTGCACCTGTGGGGGTGATGGTGCAGGGGAAGGATTTGGTTTGGAGGTTGGCCCGAAGGGCAGTTCGTGTGCCCGAAGGGCGTCTCCCTGCCCGTCCACTCGCGGCGTTTGGCCGGCGAGCTCGCGGGACAAGGGGGGTGAGAGATGTGTGTGTGTCCCATCTCCTGCCATGGGCAATGGGTTGTGCACTGCCAGCTGTTGTGTCCTAGTTGAGCCCTCGACTCTGCCTCTCTGCTGCGCTGTGGCTGCGTCGCGACCGCGCGCTGCCTCGTGCGTCGTGTGTCTGTGCTCTCGCGCGGCTGGCGCCGTCTCATCTCCACTGCTGACCAGTGTGCGCGCTCTGCCGCCATTGTGCAAAGCAGCGAGCAGTGTGTGCTGCTGGACTGGCTTGATGCGCGCGGTCTCCCGCGCTGCGTCGGCGGCTTGCGCCGCCGGCTTGGCGACTGCGTCGGCGTGTTTGGCGGCTGCGCCGCCGTCGCGCCCTGAGCTGACCGCGCAGGCTGCTGCCCAGAGCAGGGCGTGCAGGCGCACGGCGGCCGCTATCTTGGCGATACTACGAACTTTCACCTTCTTCGGTGGCGGAGAGTGGACGTTCCCGTCGTTCGGCTGGTCGTTGCCGCGCGACTCTGTGCCCTTGGTCCGGATGGGCGGCCCGCGCTTGGGCGCCATGAGCTGTGTCGTTCCTCCGCTGCTGCGGAAAAAAAAAGCAAGACTAGTTGCAAAAAGTCTGTGGTGCAAAACCCGCCCAAAACTACCAAAATCGCTGTCACGGCCAGCTCGGCACTATCTACTCAAAAAAAGTGACGTAGAGCACCCACTTTTTAAGCGTTCGCCGCATACACAAGGTCCGCCTGCGTGCGGCGCCAGCTTCTCAGGGCCGTAGCGCGAAAAACGACCGAGGAGATGCATCCTAGCTGTCGCCGCCGAAGGCGACTCGACGCCGCTGAGATCGGAGATCAAGCTCTGACAGGTCACACGTCGCTCCTTTGACGCCGACGTGACTCACCCGTGCAGAGCGCATCAGGACACGGTCTCGACGCGCTCGGTACGACGCCTGCGACCCGTCTCGGGTCAGGTGGCACGACGCTCATCGCGCCTACCAGCGCTGCCGTACAGGTTGCCACGACGAGGTCGAGCACGCTTCTATACGCTCGCCGAGCCTTCCTTTCCATCCCATTAGACAGCCCGGGAACGGTGGCGGTCAGAGGCAAAGCCTGCGAGGGGTGGTGGAACCACATGTCGCGGCCACCGCCGGCTCGACGCGACGATAGCCTCCGAAGGCTGACTTTGAGGCACCATCATCGGACGATGTCGACGAGTTGGGTCGCTCTCGCGGTATCCAGGTAGCCCCCCATACTAGTAGCACCAGCCATGGCCTCAGGGAGCGCGGGCGAGGGCGCTGGGAGCAACACGGACAAAAAAACATCAAAAGTGGTCATTATGACACCACCCGTATTTGCAACTAGTCGTGTGTGTGTGTGTGTGTGTGTGTGTGTGTGTGTGTGTGTGTGTGTGTGTGTGTGTGTGTGTGTGTGTGTGTGTGTGTGTGTGTGTGTGTGTGTGTGTGTGTGTGTGTGTGTGTGTGTGTGTGTGTGTGTGTGTGTGTGTGTGTGTGTGTGTGTGTCACGTCACTGCATCCTCTGCCGGTTCCTCCCGTCGCCTCTTCTTTGTTCGAATGTTTTTCATTCCATCCTTCACCGTTCACGAAGCCCTCCCATGTAGCTAGCGTTCTTTGCGAAGGTCTCGAGATGGCCAGCAGGCGCTGTCTGCTCGCGGCCTGTGCGGGCCGCTCGTCCTCCTCGCCCTTCTTTCGTCCTCCCGTCCCTCCCCTCCACCATGGCCTCCTCGTGGAGAACGGCCCGACAAAAAGAAACCCGAGAGCCACAAGGTCAAGCAACCCACACCCAGCCACCAGCACCACGGACTGTCAACCTCACAAGCTCAACGTGTCGGCGCCCTGCCCTATGGCTCTACTGCGCACTCCACCGAGCCCACGCAGCGCTACATGTACAAATGCGTCTCGGCAGGAGTGGCCAGCGCAGGGATCGCCGCTGCTCGGGCTGCTCGCGACTCGGGCTGCCAGGCACCCAAGGCGCAAGGGCAGTGGAGCAGCCGTGCCATGTCGAGTCTCGAGCTCCGGCTACTCCTCGTCGCGCTTGCGCTTGCGGCCCGGCTCGACGCCCGCGCAATGCATGTGGAACTTGACGAGGGCCTCGGGCGCGAGGGCCGCAAAGTCGGCGCGCTTGACAACTGCGCGAGAAGGGCGGGGGAGGTGTGATGCAACTCATGTGTGCGGGCGGGCTGTGATCCATCCTGCGCTGGCCCTCTCCCTCACCTTGCGCCATGTTTGCCTTCATGAAGGCGAGGCAGTTGCGCTCGAGCTCGGTGGCGCCGTAGACGTGCGCGAGGCTGAGGAGCGAGCACGCCATCTCGCAGGACAGCTTGTCGCACAGCTGCCCCTCCGCCCAGCGCAGCAGCCGCAGCACGCCGTACTTGTGCGCCGCGGCGAGCACCGCCTGCAGCTGCGCGATGCTCTGCTCCGCCGCGCCAGAGGCGCCGCTTGAGGAGGCGCCGCCCGAAGAGGAGGAACCCTCCGACGAGCCCTCCTCGCGCAGCACCTTTTGCACCTCGTCAAAGTCGTCCGTGTACAGAAAGTGCAGCAGCGCCTTGAGCGCGGGCGGCGGCACGTCCGTCACCTGCGCAAAGCTGGGGGGCGTAAAGATAGGACACCGCCGACACTCGGCCGCGAGTCCCCGGCTCTGTGGCACCGTGAGTGTGCGCGTGGTGCTCTCGCGCATCTCGTGCGCAAAGGCGGCCGCGAAGACGTCGCTGCGCTGGCTGAGGATGTTTGTGTGCGCGCTGAAGGTGACCGGCGCTGCCTCGCCGTAGGCGGCCTCGATGGTGACGTCGGAGTGGCGCCCCTCGGTGAGGAGAGAGAGGAGTTCGGCCTTGAGCGTGGGGGGCGGCACCTCGACCGACGGCGGCTTGCGCTCGTAGACGACGTCCATTTTCCCCACGAAGACCTGCCCCTGGCTGGGGTGATCCTTCATGGCAGCCTCCTCGATGCAAACCTTGAAGCAGATCGAGTCGTCCTTGACCCACTCGCTGCCGAGAAGCTCGTCGAAGGACAGGCCAAAGAGCCCCTTCGACTCCGTCTCCAGATCGGGACCGCCAACGAAGCAGGACGCCTCGTCGCGGGCGGGAACGGCCACTCGCGTCGCCTCTCCCAGCGGATGGAACTCTCCACTCGCATCCCGCACGAAGAAGCGGTAGCAGATTTTGGTGCCGTAGTTGTCAGCGGTGCGAATGAGCGCAAGGGTGCCGCAGAGATCGTCGTCGAACATTTCGAACCGATCATCCGTCTTGTGTTTCAGGCTGCCGCCGCGCGGGCTGAAGGCGAGCAAGTATGTCGAGCAGTCGTCCGAGGGGTCGACCTCAAAGATGTCGCTGCTGGTGCACTCGCGCCCCTCCTGCGTGAGCTGCTGCTCGAGCCAGGACAGGCCCTGCACCTCCCAGACATACTCGCGCTTCACCACGGCGCTCGCATACGACACGGTGGTCTTGGCCAGGGTGCAGGAGGTCCGCGTCGGCTTCTTCTCGGTTTGTGCGCCATCCACGTCCCCCGCTTCGTCGTTATCGATGCGAGTGCGGATATCCCGCTTGGCGCCATTGCCAGAGCGAACCCAAATGTTGATCTGGCTCTCTCGCTCCAGCTCACGCCGCAGCTGCTGACGCTCCTTCGCCTCTTCGATTTCGCGAGTAAGGGCGGACCGCTCTTCCTTTAGGGTAACCCGCAGGGCGCGCTGCTCCTCGATGCGCGCGCGTAGCTCCGCCGCGGTGAGGTGTTCGCCGGCCATCGTCAGCGTGGAGTGAGAACCGCCAAGCGAAGGGGAGCGGGAGGGGGAGCCCGTGCCCCCGAGTTCATTTCATATAAGGGGGAGCCAAAAAGCGCGTTTCGCGTTTTCTTTTTGAGAGCGCCTTCGTTGTACAAACCGTGGGGGCAGCGTTTTCTTTTTTAGCCAGAGGGAAGGAACTACAGTAGTACCAGCCGTGCCCGCCACAAGCGTGTCAGCCGCGAGCGGCTTCTTGCTTGCCACTGTCGGATCATCCGGCGGAGTGTGCGGTTTGGGAAGAGCGAGCGAACTCGAGCGCTTCGCCCCAAGAAGGCTCCGCATCGGAATTCTTTTTCCACGAGACGGCCGCCTTCTTCGCGGCAAGGCCGCCAATGGCGGCAGCGCTGCCTTCTGAGGCCACCACGGCGGCCGCCATGGTCGAGCGCGCCCGCGCGGAGCGGCGTTGGAGCGACGCCTCCGAGGAGCTGTCGCGCTGGCTGAGCCTCTGCCGCGCCGAGCGCGACGCCGCGGGATTTCGCAGCAGAGCATCCGGGCCGGCGTCGGCGCACGGCGTGCGGCTGTCGCCGCGGACCTCCTTCGACCTCGAGGCGGCCGCGCCGCGCGTGATGGAGCGACTCGCGCGGGAGCGGCTCGCCCGCGGCAAGGGAGGCAAGGCCGGCTCCGCCGAGCGGCTGCTGCACCTCTGCCCCGTCGCCAAGAAGAATGGGCGCGGCAAGGTGCAGCAGCGGCTGCTCGCCCTCACGACGGGCGCGCTCTACAACCTCTCTGCCGACGGGTCCAAGGTCAAGAGGCGGATCGACCTCTCCGCGCTCGGCTCCGTCTCCCTGCACGAGTCGTCGGGCGAGTTCGTTCTTCACGTCCCGAGTGAGCGGCGCTTTGAGAGGAGAGAGAGAGGATTGAGGCCGTCTCCGCCGCTCCACTCCCCATCCCTGCACGCCGACCGCCCCTCGCCGCCCTTCGCACCCCCACCAGGCGAGTACGACTACCACCTCGCCGCCACACGGCAAGGGGCCCACACCGCACCGACCGCAGCCGGCCAGCCGCTTCCTCCGCCGAGCGGCGCGGCCTCCGCCGGCCTCCCTCACCACGCCGGCCTGCAGGCAAGGCGACAGAGAGGGCCACTCCACCACTCGCGAGAGATTCCCTCGCTAGAGACCTCTCCCTCCCCTCTGCCGGTACTAGCACCACTTCACCACACTCTTGCAATGCTCCTAGACCACACCCTCCCAGGACATACCCTCTGGACACCACACGCCCTCACCCGCCCCCCACGGATTCTAGGCCGCCGGCGCCCCCCCTCCTCTGCACGGGGCGGCGGGCTGGGCGGCAGAGGCCGTCGGGCGGCTGGTCGAGGCGGTCGCCGCTGCCGCCGGAGGCGCGCCCTCACACTGGTCTTTCATGCATGTCTCGGGCACAATCTCGGGTCCTCTCCGGCTCTGCCCGCTCGCTCGTTCTTCGGCCGCCCCTCGCCGCCTCGCCTCTCTGCCGCCTCTTCTCCGCGTTGCCCCCCCCCCTCTCCTGTAGCCCTCTCTGACTGACTCTCTCGCTCTCCCTCCCCCACTCTGCTGTGCCACTCCGGTGAGCCACTCTGCCTCCACTGCACCCGCGCTCCAGGCCGCAGCCTGCCCGTGCGGACCGTGCGGGGAGGGGCCGACTTGGGCGGGGTGGTGCAGCGCAAGGAGCGCGGCGCGGGCGCGCGCAGGCTCGGCGACGGCGACGGCGGAGGCGAGGAGGACGACGACGACGACGAGGGCGGAGGCGAGGAGGGAGAGGAGGAGGAGCTGGGCTTGACGCGGTCGATTCACTTCTGAAAACTGTTTTACATGTACACTCGGACCGCGTCCGAAATTCCCTTTCCTTTTAGTCCCCAGTGCCCAGACCCCAGTGTCGTGCGACGTGTTTGTAAAATTCTCTTTCCTTCGTCCAGCACACGCCCCCTTCCCCGCGATGGCTGGCGAGTAGAGGCACGCGCACACACACTCTCGAGGTCTCTTGGAGCAGAGCCCCGGCGAGCCCTCGAGAGAGCCCAATGGGGTCCCTCGAGAGGGGTACCCTGGGTGGGCGGGGCTTGACTCTCGACCGGTGGCTGGCCGCCAAAGTGGCTGGACGGCGCCGCGGCGCACACTTGGCCGCGGAGCACACTGAGGGAGCTGTCCTCGGCGCAGCCGATCGGCTCCCGCGGCCTGGGTGGTGGCAGTGGCACTCTCCGACTGGCGAGGCACTCCCACGCCTCACGGGGTCCCCCCTTGCCCGGGGGGGCGAGGGCTGGGGCGAGCCCCGGCGAGACTGCGTCAGCTGTTTTCACAGCAGGCTGGAAGTACCTCGCCAGCTCTCCCAGCGCATTTTTTCTACACGATCGATTTGCAACCGCCGATGGCCTCCCACCGCATCGGCGCCCGCCTCTCGGGCCTCAAACCGGAGCAGCTGCTCCTAATCATCAAGGAGCAGGGTCCCTCACGCTCGCAGCTGTGCGCCATCATCGAGGCGCAGGCGGGCGCGAGCGCCGCCGCGCTGCGTGTGGCGGAGGAGCACGCCGCTCGGCTCGTGGAGCAGCCCGAGTGGGTCCTCTCCGAGGTCCTCCTATCGCCGGACCTCGCCCCGCACATCCTCGCCCAGCTGCCGACCAAGGCGCACGCCGTCAAGGGGGCGTGCCGCGCGTGGCGCCGCGGCTGGAAGGAGACGCTGAAGAAGCGCGAGAGGCTGCGCCTGGTCGTGATCGGCGGCGAAGACGGCGAGGGTGGGACTGTCAACTCGTTGGAGCGGTACGACCCGTCCACAGACGAGTGGGCGGAGGAGGCTGTGGCGCCTTTGCCGACGGCACGCACGAGAGCAGGCATGGCGGTGCTCGATGGCAAGCCCTACGCGGCGGGCGGCAGGGAGGCCGCCGCAACTTCCAACCTGGTGGAGCGGTACGACCTTGCGACGAACGCGTGGGAGGCAGTGGCGCCGATGGTGACACCACGCGAGACCCACGCCGTGGCGGTGCTCGACGGCAAGCTTTACGCTGTGGGCGGGTACGGCCTCAGCTCGGTGGAGCGGTACGACCCGGCGGCGAACGCGTGGGAGGAGGTGGCGCCGATGGCGGAGGAGCGGTATGATCACGCTGTGGCGGTGCTCGACGGCAAGCTGTACGCTGTGGGCGGCTACAACGACGGCGGCACCCTCAGCTCGGTGGAGCGGTACGACCCGGCGCATGCGTGGGAGGCGGTGGCGCCGATGGCGACGGCGCGGAGCCGTCTCGCCGTGGCCGTGCTCGACGGCAAGCTGTACGTTATGGGCGGCAACGGCGAGAACGAGGCCCTCTGCTCGCTTGAGCGATACGATCCCGTGACGAACGCGTGGGAGGCGGCTGCGCCGTTGACGAGCGCACGGTGTTTTCATGCCATCACCGTGGCGTAGGGTTTTGGAGGGTGGGGGGGGAGAGGCAATTAAGGCTGTGTCGCGCTGCAGCTCGCGGCGGTGGATGAGATCAAGACATGAGATCGCGACCGAGTCCGGCTCGCCACGGCGCTGGGGAGGACGCCGCCGTCGCCTAGACTCCCTTGCGTTACTACGTGTTTGTAAAGCCGTAGCCTGGCGTTTGTGCCCCGTCGTGCCCCCCGTCCTGTGCCCCCAGAAGTTCATTTTTACGGCAACGACGCCAACGTCCTCTGTACCTGAAGGCTGAACTTTGAAGCTGTGCCGGTGCGCCCAATCCCAAAACGCACAAAAGCGTGCGCGGCTGCATTTCCTTTTGGGACGCCGAAACCAATTTCATATGAATTTACGGCGCATCAGGGGGAGGGCTTGTCCCACTGCCGCTCCTGCTGCCCGCGCCGCCCCGACCGCCCCGCACCCGCCTCGCCCTCAGTAGCCCAGCTCCTTGACCAGCGCCGCATACGAGTCCTCCTCCTCGGGCTCCGGCGCCGCCCGCGCCGCCCTCTCCCCCGGCTGCCGCTCGCCGGCCCGTGGCGGGTCGAGGCCGAAGAGCAGCAGAAGCCGCGCCTGCGCCGGCCTCACCGCCGCCTCGAGGTCGGCGAGCCACGCCGTCTCCGTCAGCAGACGCTCAACCTCGACCAGCCTCGCCTCGCCCCCGCCGTTCCCGGCGCCGTCGCCCCCGACCCCACCGCCCCCGCCCCCGCCGCCGCCGCCGCCGCCGCCGACGCCGCCGCCCTCGCCGCCCCGTCCCTCGGCAGCCTCGCCGCCCTCGAGCGGGTCGCCGTAGGTCAGGAAGTGCACGTAGAGCGCGTCCGCCGCCGCCTTGCGAACCTTTGGGTAGCGGTGGCCGAGCAGCAGCAAGACCGCACGCAGCAGCGCTCGGAGGAAGGGCCCGGCGGCGCTTGGCAGCAGCAGCACCTGCCCGCCGAGCGAGGTCACGGGGAGATGTGGGGAGATGTGGGGAGATGTGGGGAGATGTGGGGAGACATGCGGCACCTGCCGGCCGAGCGAGACGCGCCGGCGGGTGGAGGGGGAAGGGGTAGATGCGGCGGAAGCGAGGGAGGGGGTGGTGGCGGAGGCGCGGAGGGGGGGGGGGCAGCCACGGGCCTGAATGCCGAGCAAAGCGCGCAGCGCCGCCATCTCGCGTGCACACGCCCTGGCGGCGTCGCTCACTGCGCGGTGCAGCGCCTCCGCAAAAGCGCCCCCGCCCTCGCCCCCGCCCCCGCCCTCGCCCTCGCCCCCGCCCTCGCCCTCGGCCTCGCCCTCGGCCGGGAGGGGCTCGCCGAGGAGCGCCTCGAAGACGCGCGCCTCGAGCAAGTGCTCCGTCTGTTCACAGCGAGCCGGCGCGTGAAGAGACGCCGTCCACACACCGCCCTCGCCTCCTTCGACCGGGCCGCTGGCGCCGTGCGGAGGAGCGGCAGCGCCAGCCTCGCCTCCCTCCGGTGCTGCCGCAGCAGCAGCAGCAGGTCGGAGGCGACACACTGGAGGTGGCGGCGAGGCGCCTGCAGGAGAGGGGCGGTCTAGGACAAGTCTAAGGAACGGACCGGGACGGCTCCAGGAACGGTCCAGGAAGGGTCTAGGAACGGACCGGGACGGGTCCAGGAACGGTCCAGGAAGGGTCTAGGAACGGACCACGCTCGAAGCACCACCGCCAGGTGCTTGTCGAGCTCGGCTAGATCTCGCTCGTTCTCGGCTAGATCTCGCACGATCTCGGCTAGATCTCGCACGATCTCGGCTAGATCGCGCCCCCGTCAGGTGTTTGTCGAGCGCCGCACGGGCGCCGCGCAGAGTCGACTCGGTCAGGCCTGCAGCCGAGAGAGGCAGCCGATCTGCACCCAAGCAACCCGCATCTCGCATCTCGAGGCTGCATCTTTGGGGTTCTTGAGGGTGTGTCGAGGCTATCTCGAGGCTGCAGCTCGGCTGCATCTCGAGGCTATCTCGAGACTGCAGCTCGAAAGTGCAGCTCGAAAGTGCATCTCGAAAGTGCATCTCGGCTGCATCTCGAGTGGCCTCCGGCGGAGACGCTGAGCCCCCGCAGCGCGGGGAGGCGGTACTCGCTCAGCGCGAGGAGCGGCGCCTGATCAGAGCGTGGCTGATGGCACAGCGGGGTGTGAGCAGGAGGGGCTGGCTCAGCGCGAGCAGCGGCGCCGTCACGCCGAAGCAGACGGCGGGCACCAGGAAGTCCGCGGACCTGTTCACAGCAGTAGGTGTGAAGAGACGCTGTTCACACCCAGCAGACAGCGGGCACGAGGAAGTCCGCGGACGTGGCTGGCGCGGTGCAGGTGGAGTCGGACGGGTCGTGCACCTGTGTCATGATTAACGTGCACCGGTCACAGTACTGTTGGGTTCGTCGTGTGGCGCGGGTGTCGTCGGGGGCGGCACCCAGAGTGTGCATCACCGCATGGAGATGGAGATGGACATCGGGGCTGAGGCGTGAGTGCCGTCTCGGGGCGTGCACTCGGAGCACCGCGCGGCCACACGTGCGACACATGCCGTGCGCATAGCTGACACCGGCAGGAGAATGCGAGGGCTGTGGAGTGCGCGCGCCGGCGCTCGGAGCGGGGTGTGCGTGTCTACTGGCTTGCACAAACAGGGCGGAGAGGGGCGCATCTACAGCAGGAGCACGAAGATTCGGCGCAGCTCGGGGGCGCGCGCGACCGCGGGAAGCCGCTTCTCGCTCAGCAGCGCGGAGAGCGACACGGCGGCTAGCTCGCGCACGCGGTCGATCTTCTCGACGGCCTGTTTACAGCGTGAAGCGTGAAGAGACGCCGTTCACAGCTCGCGCACCCGGTCGATCTCCTCGACGGCCTGCTGGGAGAGGGCCGCGGCGAGCCGCTGGCAGAGCGAGGGCAGCGCGGCCTGCAGCGCCTCGGCCTCGGCCTCCGCCTCCCCCTGAGAAAGAGGGGCGTGCCGCCGTCAAAAGCAAAAGCGGGTGCCGCGCGGCAGCCCCACTCGGCTGCAGCCTCCGCCTCCGGGGGTGGCGAGAGTTGCGCCGCGTGCGAGTCGCCGGTGCTGCCCGGCGCGCCGTGCTCGGGAGGGGTGGCGAGGCGGAGGAGGGGGAGCGCGGCATGCATCGCCGCCTCGCGCACCCAACTGCCGACGTCCCCTCGGTTGTCCGTCTGGTAGTCCCCAAAGGCGTCCAGACAAGCCTACTCACACCCGGGAGTGTGAAGAGACGCCCCCTTTCACAAGTGGCAGTCGTCCGTCCATCCAGCCAAGCCTCGAAGATCTCGAGGAAGAGCGGCGTGGTCAGCCCGCCTACGATCTCTCTCGTACCGCGCCAGTCCACAGCGCGCGCATGTGCAGGCGAGGAGACGTCGGCGTGGCCAAGCCGCCCTCGGAGCCGGTCGCGACGAGCCCCGCCGTCTGAGAGAGCTCGACCTGTTCACAGCGGGAGGCGTGAAGAGACGCTGTTCACACGAGCTACGCCGCCGGGGAGAGATCCCCCCACCAGAGCAGAGATCGCGTTGCGGCGCGTCTCGGGGTCGCGCAGCTCCGCCACCGCCTCCGGGCGCGACGCCTGCATCGGCGAATCACGAGTGGTGCTCGGTGGATAGTGAAAAGTGAGTTGCATGACCGCCTCCGGCCGAGAGGGCCTGGACGAGCGCCGCGACGGCGGCAGGGAGGGAGGCGCGCAGCTGGGGGGAGGGCAAGGCGCCAAGGGCAAGCGCATGCCCGCGCCGCAGCCCCGCGTTCGGGTCCTAAGAGGACACTCGTGGCCGCGTCACCACGCATGCCGACCAACTCCCCGCGCCGCAACCCCGCGCTCGGGTCCTTGCCCAGAGGGATGGCGTACCGCGCCACCAAGTCCAACGGCGCCTGCCCCGCCTCCCCGCCGCCAGCAGCGCCTCCGCCGCCGGCGTCCTCCCCGCCGCCGCCAGCGCCCTGCCCGCTGCCAGCCGCCCTGCTGCCGCCGCCCGTGCTGCCGCCCGCGCTGCCGCCGCCCGTGCTGCCGCCGCTCTCCGAGAAGTAGGCGCGGGAGAGCTGCCGCAGCGCCGCCACCGCGGCGAGCGAGATCTGCTCCGTCGGGTGCCTACGGCGAGGCGCCGGGAGATCTGGGGAGATCTGGGGAGATCTGGGGAGCTCTGGCGAGATCTGCTCGGTCGGGTGCTTGATGCTGTCGTCGAGGGAGGCGAGGCTGCGGAGCGCCGCCTTCGGACCGCACGGCATCCGCACCGCCGCGCACACCTCGAGCATGCGACAGACGCCGATTGCTGATTCGATTGGCCTGGCTAGTGCCATTCACGATGGGCCACGCACCTCGAGCATGCGGCACACAGCACCGCGCATCGCCTCGCCGCCCCGGCCGCGGTACAAACGCGCCTTCTCGACGGCGGGCACCACGCCCGAGATCGCCTTGCGCAGCTCGGGCGGCAGCGCGGCGCCGCTGCCCGCGTGGCGAGCGCGGCAGAGGGCGAGAAGCACCTGCCAGTGTACGTGTACGTGCGATGAGCGTGCGATGAGCGTGCGATGAGCGTGCGATGGGCGTGTGATGGGCGTGTGATGGGCGTGCGATGGGCGTGTGATGGGCGTGTGATGGGCGTGTGATGGGCGTGTGATGGGGGGCGTGTCGCGGAGGTTGTGTGCCGGCGTGATGATGACTATTGACGACGGACTATTCGCTTCTGGTGGGCGCCTCCGCCGCCATGTGGACAGCGCCGGTCCTCTCCTTGAGGTCGAGCGAGAGGGCGCGCTTGCACAGCGCCGGCAGCATCACCTGCACGAGTATGACTGCCACTCCTCCCATTGATCGCACCGGCCCTCCTGCACAGCGCCGGCGGCAGCACCTCCACAGTCCACTCGGGCGCTAGCGGCGCCGCCCTCGCCGCCGCCTGCACCGCGAGCAGCCGGACGACCTCATATCTCCCCACATCTCCCCACATCTCCCCACATCTCCCCATATCTCCCCATATCTCCCGCGAGCAGCCGGACAACCTCATCTCCCCAGATCTCCCCAGATCTCCCTGTATCTCCCCATCTCTCGAGCAGCCGGACGCCCTCATCGACAATGCACATCCCACACGGACCAGAGCTTGACCGAAACACTACTCGCCGCCTGCGCAGCCAGCAGCCGGACGGACTCGTCCCAGTGCCGGCTCTTGACCTAAGGCAGACAAGGAGCGCGTCACGTGTGGACACGAGCTCATTGGCAGCCGCAAGTGACGGCGCTGCTGCCTCGAGCAGGTGGCGGAGCAGCATGGGGCGGTACTCCTCGAGCGAGGCGAGGAAGGGGGCGACGCGCAGGTACGCCTACAAAAAGAAAATACCCGTCGAACAGGACGCCGTATTCCTTTGTTTAGGCGACGCGCAGGTAGCGCAAGTATGCGTTCGGACGCGAGCCGAGCGCGAAGTAGTCAGCCCTGGTCACGATCTCGATGCCGTGGGGGAACGAGCCCTGCCGCCCCACATTCTCCTAGTCATCGGCGAGCGAATCCACTCAGCAATGGCTAGTGCAGGAACGAGCCCTGCCGCCCCACAGTCTCCTGGAAAGCGGCCGAAGCGGCGCGCCGCACGTTCACCTCGCGGTCGAACGTGACGACGACGAGAAGCGACTGCGCCTAAACAAGAAATACGGGCTTCTGGCCCCACTGTATTTCTTTTTTAGAACGTGACGACGACGGGCAGCGACTGCGCCAGCTGAGCGACGTGCGGCGCCATCACGGCGGCGTCGAAGGCGCGCGCGAAGGCCCAGCAGACGTAGCAGGCCGCGTCGCGCACGTGCGTCCCGACCGACGTTGTGCCGCGAGGGACGTCGTAGTGCAGCGCCGACACGACGCGAGGCAGCACCTGGGGGTGCGGTCCTCGGGCGGGGCCTTCATCTACCGAGACTCACCCACCGCGCCGACACGACGCGAAAGCGGCGTGTTCGGGTGAGGGTGTTCGGGTTAGGGTGTTCGGGTGAGGGTGTTAGGCTTAGGGTGTTAGGTCAGGGTGTTCGGGTGAGCGGCACCTCCGGCAGCCGCGCAGGCAGCAGCAGCCCGCGCCGCGCCAGCTCCGCCAGAGCAAGGCAGCCGCCGTGCCACGCGCTCGCCTGCTCGTCCGGCGCGAGCAGGTCGACGGCGCCTCGAAGAAGAAACACAACGCCGTGAGAGAGACATGTACGCCGCCTCGCTCCTCCGGCGCGAGCAGGTCGACGGCGCCTAAAAAAAGAAACACAACTGGGCAAGAAAACGCCGCCTCGCTCCTCCGGCGCGAGCAGGTCGACGGCGCCTCCGACGACGTCGTCCGCGAGCTCGAGCGGCAAGCGGTTTGTGATGCGGCCGATGCCTTTGGCGGAGGACCTGAAGAGGGAGGACAACGGCCGGGACCTTCCTCAGCGATGGACTCGCGGCCGACGCTTTGGCGGAGGAGCTGCGCACGACGGTCTAGGAAGAGTCAGGGAAGAGTCTAGGAAGAGTCTAGGAAGAGTCTAGGAGGAGTCTGAAAGAGTCTAGGAAGAGTCTAGGAAGAGTCTGGGAAGAGTCTAGGAGGAGTCTAGGAAAGGACCAGCGCACGACGGTGTCGGAGTCGCGAAGCCCCGACAGGAGCTGCTCGAGGATCGACTCGACCGCCTCGGGTACCAGGCCCTCCTCCTCCTCCTCCCCCCCCTCCGCACCAGCCGCTGCCTCGCCCGCCGCCGCCGCCGCCGCACCCTTCCCTCCCGGCGGAGCAGCGCCGGCGTCTGCTCCCGCGAGCGCGCCGAGCTCGCCGCCGAGGTTGAGGAGGAGGGAGCGGGCGCCTGCTTGTCACTCATCCAGGCCCGTCGAGACTGCATTCACGACACGCGCGCAAGACGGGGGAGGGGAAGGGGGGGGGGGGGAGGGGAGGGGGCGGGTGGTGCGGGCGCCGCGGGTGTAGCGCCACGCGGCGACGCGTGGAGGGAGGAAGACGAGGGCGACGCGCTGCAGCAGCTTGATGCCTGATTGGCGAGTGGTCCGACGGGTAGTGAGTGAACTAACAGACGAGAGGGCGGCGCGCTGCAGCGGCTCGCTGCCCAGCTTGCGCCGCACGACGGACGAGTCGCCAAGCAGCGCCGCGGGCGCGGCGATCAGCGGCCCGAGGTGCACCTGCAGCTCCTCGGGAGGAAGTGTCTAGGAGGTGCCTAGGAGGTGTCTAGGAGGTGTCTAGGCAGTGTCTGGCCCGAGGTGCACCAGCTGCGGGAGGAGCTCCTCGCGGTGGCCGAGCTTGAAGATAGCGGCCAGAGTCGTGTAGATCCCGACCGTTAGGAAAGAGGCGGTGCCTAAAAAAGAAACACACGGGCTTGCGGCCAGAGTCGTGTAGATCCCGACCGTTAGGAAAGAGGCGGTGCCGACGGCGGCGGCGCCGTCGCCGCGGCTGCCCTGCGGCGAGGCGGCGGCCGGGCGAGCGCAGGGTAAGGGTTAGGGTAAGGGTCGGGGCTAGGGCTCAGGGTAGGGCTAGGGTGAGGGTGAGGGTCAGGGTTAGGGTTAGGGTCAGGGTTAGGGTGAGGTCCAGGGTGAGGGTGAGGGTGAGGGTTCCTGCAGCGATGCGGCGCCCCAGACGATGAACTCGCGGAGGGCCGGCTGCAGCCCTGGCCGCGTGAGCAGCCGCGCGCAGAGCGCCGCTGCGGCGTCTCTCTCCGGGCCGGGCGAGGAGAGGTGCGAGCGTGCGAGCAGCTCGATCCTACGTGTGAATGGACGAGGGGTGGGGCCGTCTAGTCAGGAGAGGCGCGAGGGAGCGAGAAGCTCGATCCGACGCACGAGCGGCACGGGGGCGTCGGCGTCGGCGTCGGCGTCGGCGTCGGCGGAGGAGGAGGAGGAGGCGGAGGCGGCGGAGGCGGCGGACGAGTCGATGATTGAGAGGTCAAACGGCAGCATCACAACCATTGACAGCCAGACCATGAGGGAGTAGGAGATCTGCCAGGTGTCTCCGTCCTCCGGCGCCAGCGTGCCGAGCAGCCCGACCAGCGGCTCGAGGTCGCGCGCCTCGTGCGGCACGAACTTGACCACCGTCTTGTAGCCGCGAACCTTGCAAAGCGTGTACATGACGCGGCACGGCGGCCGCAGCGAGGCGGAGACGGCGGCGCCGCCGGCATGAGCGAGCGTGCGCACCACCGAGAGCAGCGGCACCACCAGCAGCTCCAGTGCCGGGTCGAGCACGCCCGGCTGCTCCTGGTAGCGGTCGAGGATCGTGCAAACACGCTCCGCGGCAGCGGCCGCCTCGTCGCCGCCGCCGCCGAGGGAGCCGATGAGCTGGGCCGCCTCCTCCGCCTCGGTGAAGAGCAGGCGCGCCTCGACCACCTCGTCGACTGCGTCGGGCTCGGGCGGAGCGTTGAGGCTCTCGTTGTTCGCGGGAGAGACCATTCTTGGGCCTTGTGTGAAACAAACGGCCATGCGCGTACCTTACTGTACCTCTACCTAAGTGTGCCGGCCAGCGCCCACACCGGCACCGGGGGTAGGGTCAGAGGGACTGCACCCAAGGTGTTGAGGTGAGCACCTAATGTAGTGTGGATACTGCGCTCCTGGATCCTTGGAAATCGCCCAGTCAGCAGTCGCGAAGGCAGAGCCACATCCTCTCACCATATCTCCCCATATCTCCCCATGTGACATGGAACTCTGCCGCTCGCGGGGCGAGAGACATGTTACCACATCTCCCCATGTATCCCCATCTCTATAATGCAGCTCGGCTGCTCGAGGCGCGACCTACATCTCCCCATATCTCACGACATCTCCCGATATCTTGCGAGCGATGGCGACCCGAGAGCTCGTGGATCTTGCCGGCGATGGCGACCCGCGACTGATCACCCCAGAACGCGGCGGCCGCCTCAAGCACGGGGCGGCGGGCTGCCGCCAGCTCCTCCGCCCAGTCGGACATCGAGAAACCGATACGAGACGATACGAGACGAGACGCGACCCTATACGAGACGAGACGATTTTTTTGCGCTCGATTTTTCTGAAGGTGCCGCAACCGGCTATATGCTTGGCGACGAAACCGAAGCCCAAAAACCTGGGGCCAGTTTTGCTGCGGTAGACAGCACAGACAGTCACCGAGTCACTCTCACTGCCGAGCGGAGACTGCCCCGACTCTGCAGTCTCATCTCTCAAGAGCGGCTACACGGAGGCGGACTCGCGTCAAGCGTATCGCCCTGGGGCCAGTGTCTCATCAGTCAGCGCGGCGGTCTTCTCAGAGCCCAAGGCCGTGCTCCTTCATGGCCTTGAGGAGGGCCTTCCGGTAGCCCTGCAGCCCCACTTCCGGATCAATCCTGCGGCTAATGCCCAACTGCGCGTGCGCGACCGCGTACTCCTGCAGCGTAAGCGCGCCCCCCTTGATTTTGAACGTGCCATTTGGGCCTCTGATGCGCGCCGCACCGGGATTCTCGGCGCGAAGACGGTCATGGGCGGCGATGTCGGCGGCAAGGTCGGCCTGAGTCACGTCGTTGTTGCCCCGCACGGCGTCGCGGCACGCCTGACGAGTGTGCAGTGATGTTGGGAGATCATCAGGGGGGAGATGCAATCTGTGCGTGTAGTAGAGTACGATTCGAAAGTGTCCGGAAATCATGATGCACTACCCTGGAAGCTCTGCCTGGCCGTGCTCGCGCTGAATTGCAGCGCTGTCGCTCTTTGGGGGTGCGGCGAGCTTTGCGACGCCGCTCTGCTCGCCTGCGCACATGTACGCAATCTGTAGGGGGGAGATGCTTCGCGACGCCGGGGCGGGGCTGAGGGATGAGCTTTCAAGGGCGCGCATGTGCTTGTGCGCACGCGCGTGCAGCGCGCGCCGTCGCGTCTCGGCGCGGCGCGCATCGGCGGGCAGGTGGGGTTGGGGCGAGCGCCGGGGCGCGCGGGCGGCGTGACGAGGGGCGGGGGCGGTCTTGGTGGGGCTTGGGGCTGGCGGGAGGGGGCGGGGGGTGGCGCCTTTCGAGCTTTGCGCCAGCCGGAAGCTTTGGTAGGGTGATCTCGGGGGGGGGGGGGGGCGGGGAGGGTCTTGGGGGGTTGGGAGCACGCACCGGCGCGGGCCTTGCGCTTGCTCGACTTCTCGATCTCCTTCTCCGGCACTCCCTTGGCGCGGCGAGCGTCGTCCGCCGAGGCGGCTCCTGAGAGGAGAGGGCCCACGTTAGGCGGAGGCGGTGAGGGCGGCGGCGGGAAGGGTGGCGGGCGGAGGAGGGAAGGGGTGGGAGAGGGAGGGGGCGGGGAGGGCGCGCCGCCCCGCACGTCGCCGCGCTCGCAGTGCCGCAGGAGCGCGAAAGACGCCGCGACGAATGCGTCGGCCGCTGCCGCCAGCTGCGGCGAGCAGCCCTCGAGTCGCTGGCGCAGCGGGGCGCGGTCGAGCTCGAAGACGGCATCGAGTTGCTCAGCCCGCCCGTCCACCAGCACCGCGAGCTGGCGCACCGCCTCCTGCGCGTCCTCGCCGGTCTCCTCCGCGAGCTTCTCGAGCGAATCGAGCGTCGTGTCGCGGTGCTGGCGGAAAATCTTGAGCTCGATCGGCGGCTTCGCCGCCGGCACGGCCGCCAACCCGCCGGCGGCGTCGCGCGCCACGCCGTCGGCGACCGGCGAGAGAGCGAACGGCACGCCAATGGCTGCAGCCATCGACGCGCTCCACGCCTCGAGCGCGATCCACGCCTCGCCGTCGCCGCCGCGGCAAATCTTGTATGACCGGACCCCCGGCAGGAACAAGCACTCGGGCTGCTTGTCGCTCGCCTGCGCCAGCCAGCGGTTCGCGCGCTGCGCCGACACCTCGAGCGATTCGGTCAGCAAGTGCCGCGCCGGTGAGATGGCTTCGCCGGGCGAGACGTCGGCCTCGCTGCCGCGGATCACCTCCAGAACGACGGCGACCGCCTCCGCCCGCGAGGCAAAGGGGCGCCTAGATAAAGTTCGCCTGCCGTGAGAGTCGTCAAGCGCGGGGGAGAAGCGCTGCCGTGCAACCGGCGTACATGACCCACTCGCCCCGGTAGTCGAGGACGCAGAACTTGGCAGCGGCGCCTACGAACTTGAAGTGCACCTCTGCGCCGCGCGCGTGTGTCTCTCGCGCCGAGAAAAGCGGTGTGTGTGTGTGTGTGTGTGTGTGTGTGTGTGTGTGTGTGTGTGTGTGTGTGTGTGTGTGTGTGTGTGTGTGTGTGTGTGTGTGTGTGTGTGTGTGGACTGTGCGGTGCGGTGTGGTGTGGTGTGTGCGCGCGCGTGAGTGCGCGTGCTGGGGCTGCCTCCGAACCACTCGTTGAGCGAGCCATCCTCAACGAACAGCTTGCTCATGCGCTCGCTGCGCAGCAGGTGGCCCTGCGCAACGAAGTGCGCGTAGGAGCCCCGCTGCTCCGTGGTCGGGGCGTCGGGCGCCACCGCGCGAGCGAGCGCGAGCTCGGCCCCATAGTAGCACGGGATCAAGCGCACAATCAGCTCCATAAGCTCGTCCGACCACGCGGTCACGCGACGCCGCACGCCGCTCCAGATCAGCGCGCGAAGGAAGTTGGCCTGAGCGGGATGCGAGTGGAGTAAGAGAGCAGAGCGACATGTGCCTGTGCGTGGCGCTGTGTGTGCACTGTGTGTGATGAGTCGGCGCGTGCATGTGGCGGTGCGCGCCTCGGTGCACGCGGAGAATCGCGGGTCCTCCTTGACGTGCTCCAGCAGCTTGAAGAAGCCCGCCTCGGTGAGCTCGGCGCGCACGGTGGTGAAGGAGAGAATGACGGCGAGGGCCGCGCAGCCGAGGGCGGCCTCGCGGTGCGAGCAGGAGAGGACGCCCTTCAGCCAGCCGAGCCCCTCGACGTCGTCGACGAAGAGCTTCTCGAGCAGCCTGCCGATGCTCTCGTACACGGCGCGGAGCGACGCGCCGCCGCCCTTGTCGAGCGCGGCCGCGTACATTGTTGCGATCTCATCCGCGTCGGTGGTCACCTTGGCCGAAGCTCCATGCTTTTGGCGGCGCAGCTCGGCCCGGACTTGCCGGATCAATGCTGCGATCATGGCGCTCTCGGAGTCGCCCGCTTGCACGTCGTCGGCCTCAGGAATCTCGCGCCTCGCGGCCTCGATGCCGGCGGCGGGCAGCGCCGCGTCGCCGGCGAGCCCCGCATCCGAGCTGGCCTCGTCCTCGTCCTCGTCCTTGCTGTCGTCCTCATCGCCGCCGCCGCTGCTGCCGCCACCGCCGCCGCCGCTGCTGCTGCCGCGCCGGGTCTCACCTGCTACATGGGTCGAGGAGACGCATTTTGCGCTCCGATCGAGAGGCTGCGAGTGAAGTGTCCAGGGCCGCAGATTGCGGCCCGACCGCGCATGCTACTCTAGGGGGCGCGCGACCGCGCCCTCCCAAGCCCGCTTCTTCGCGCCGCGCCCGCCGCCGCCCCCGCCGCTGCTGCCGCCACCGCCGCCGCCCCTGCTGCTGCCGCGCCGGGTCTCACCTGCTACATGGGTCGAGGAGACGCATTTTGCGCTCCGATCGAGAGGCTGCGAGTGGAGTGTCCAGGGCACCGCAGATTGCGGCCCGACCGCGCATGCTACTCTAGGGGGCGCGCGACCGCGCCCGCTGCGACGGCCCGCTGCGGCGCCTCAACCGAGCGCTTGGGCGGCGCAGGCCTCTTGGCTCCGCCGCGCTTCTTCTTCGGCGGTTCCTCGCTCTCCGAGCCGGACCACTCTGAGCCCGAGTCGTCTCTGCCGCCGTCGCTGTCCGAGGCAGACCACTCGCTGTCCGAGCTCATTGCCTTCCGAGGCGGCAGAGCGAGGGCTTTTTGTTTATTTATAGGCACGGGACTGGCGCGCACTGGCACTAACACAGGTACACCACGGGAGCCGAGTGTCGTGCGAGAAAAAGAATTTCTCCTCAAGCCAAAGAAACCCGGCGCCCTGTTCGCGCCTCGGCGCATGTCCGGCGCCCCCACATCCGCTTACGGCTTACACCCCTTCGGCTGCAGGAACGCCCCTGGTGTGCAGGATGGTTGTCATAGAGGACCCGCTCTTCCGGTCTCCCTGCGCGCGTCGGGCGGGTCGTGTCACGCTCGCCACCATCGCATGGAGCAATGGTCCATGCACGTTCGCGACATCGACCTCTTTCTGCTTTATGCGCGAATGACTTTCTCGCACCCACTAGTGCTACTGACTCTACCTCTAGCGGCGCGCTAGCGGCGCGCGGGATGACAACCGCCCAGCGCCTCTCTCTCACTCCCCGCTGGGACGCGTCCCAGTAGACGAGCCTCCCGCCGACGATTCGCGCGGGATGACCCACTTTCTACGGTCTGAATCGAGGCGATCGATCCCTGGTACAAACTCGCCGTCAGGCCCCGGGCCGCCAAAACTAAATGCCGGCAGGTCGCGCACCGCCGTCCTGCTAAATCGGCTCGGTACCGGCACGCTCACATCCGTGACAAAGGAGCGGAAGATGTCGTGCTCGCTCAGCTTGTCGCGGAACCGCGCGTGCGCAATCACCGCCCTCTCGAGCGCCTCGGTGATCCGTGCGTTCGACGTGTGCGAGCACCTACACGCGTCGCAGCAGCGCGCGCTCAAGGTGGCGGAAAGGGAGGCTAAAGAGTAAAAAGCGAGGCGCCAGTGCGCGTGGAAGCGCTCGTGCAGGAAGAGGAGCTCCCACTCGGGCACGCGCACGTCCTGATCCTCCGTCTCGGCCAGGATGGGCCGCATGCAGAGCACCTTGTAGTCGGCTCCCGGCGGCCCCTCCCGCTCCACCCGCTCAATCGCGTGCGGCATCGCGCCGAGCCGGTCGACAAAGAAGACCATGCCCGCCTTGGTGTTGACCTTCCGCCGCTTCGTGGGGTCGCCACGCTTGCAGACAAACGGCCCGCCCCCCCGGGGCGCGCGCACGACGTCGGACGGGCGGGGCCGCTTGCGGCGCTGCTCGCGCGGCAGCTGCTCGTCCGAGTGGTGCCGGCCCTCGCGCAGGGCCTCGTCTATGCGGCGCTGCGCGGCGTCGGCAGGCATGTCAGGCGGGACGAACGGGCGGAGAAGATGGACCGGCAGCCATCGGCCCGTTCCGTCCTCCTCTCGAAGCACCCTCACCTGGCGCATCGCCGCGAGCGGTGAGACGGCCCGAGTGCCCTGGCCGCGCCGCGCCGTGCCCAGCTCTTCCTCTGGCAACTCGCCGACCACGTACACGTGGGCCCAGGATGAGCCGTGCTCCGGCTGGCCAAACACGGGGAGCGCTCGCGCAAGCAGCGCGCCAAGGGCGGATCCCAAGTTGGGAAAGTACATGCGCCGGGCCTCCGCAAACTGCTCCTGCGCGTCGACGACTTCCGTGACGCCGAGCTGAAAGAAGTCGATCTCGCGCACGTGCATGGTGGCGAGCGTGACACCGCCGACGCGCAGGGAGACGAAGAGCGGGTCCTCTATGACAACCATCCTGTGTGTGGGATTCTCAGAAGTCGTCTGAGCAAGCAGGAGGCTAATTGAAGAAAAAGCAGCATGGTCTCCAAGTCGAAGGAGGCGGCACGTTGGCGAGCGAAATAAAAGCCAGACCTCGGTATGCCATGCGCGCGGAAAACACTTGCGTGGATACGTGGCTGGCAGGCTGACCCGTGTGCGGGGTAACCCGCGCACGGGGAAGCTTCACGGGTTCGAGTCGCCAAACATTAAGCAGCGGAGGTGTGCCGAGGGGGACCGGGAGGCGGTAAGCCGTCGTCGCCCGGCGCTGCTTGCAGCACCGTGGCGATGGCGCTAAGAGGTTCCTCTTTTCCGCGCCCCCCCCCCGCAAGGCGCGCGACACACAGGCGCCTCCGTTTCGTTCACGTGTGTCCGAGCGCCTCTTGTTTGCCTCGCTCTGCAGGCACCAATATGGTCCCCCAGGGGTGTGTGAGTGAGTATTCTTGATACGAAACCACGACGACACACACCAGTCGACTCGCATCGGTTGCCTCCATTAACGGCGGAGCTATTCTCGCGCCCACACCACACCTGGCTCCAACGTGGACACGCCCATAGCTGGGGACACTACTAGGTCACGCATGGCATCAGAAGTTTTATCTCTGGGCCCCAAAAGGCATCTCTAGCAGTGTCGTTACGCATGCGCCCAGATCTGCTCGTCTCAGAGGGTACCCTCTGTGCCAAGAGAGGCCATCCACGAGCGGCTCAGAGGGTGCCTGAGTCTGTCGTGATCCCCCAGCACCAAGCAGAGAAATAAATAAATAAACGCGGTCAAACTCTCTGAGACGAGACGGGATTTCTTGCATTTTTGCTCCCTGGCTAAGGGAGCAAGCAAGCCCACTCAACCCCAAGTACTCACCGTTTTACAGTGGTGTTTTTGTCGCATCGGCTGCAGCCTCTGCTGGGGCGGAACGCGCGGGGTTTTCGGCGCGATGCCCTCGGCGAGTACACGCTACAGCACCGCCGCAAACTCTCCTGCGCGCGCGTGACGTGTGGGACGCGTGCGCTGCGCTCAAACGTCGCGATTTGGCGATAGGCGCTCGAGCCGGCGCACAGCGGATAGGTGCGCCGCGCAGGGGGGGTCGGAGGGGTGCGAGAGGGGGCGTGGGTCGGGAGCGCACCGGCTGGCTCCGGGAGCGGCCGTCACGTCGAGGAGTGGGGCTGTCGGCGGCTCGAGCGCCGAGGCAAGCCGCTCTGCTGCGCCGCCGACAGCCCCTCTTCCGAGCCGGCGCGTGGAGGCGAGCCGCGGCCGGTGTCGCTGGTGCGGGGGCGGCGCAGCGTTTATCCCCCCCCGCCCCCCCGCCCGCCCGCCCGCCCGCCCGCCCGCCCTCAGGCCTTGGCGCACCCCGCGCAGACGGCGCTCCGGGACAGACGGAGCAGCGACCGCGCTCAGCGGTCGCTGCTCCGCCCCTCCGTCGCGCGCGCCGCGCGCGCGCTGCGCCGCTGCCGCCGCGCCCCCCTCGCCGTCTGTTTCCCGCCGTATGGTGTGCGGTGCGCGCACCGGGCACGCGCAGCGCACACGGCAGCTCGTGCTCTCGAGCACGGCAGCCTCCCCACCCCCCTACCAACCCCGTCGCGCCGCCGCCGCCGCCGCCGCCCCCGCCGCCGCCCCCGTTGTACCGTCGCGTACTTATTTTAAGACCAAGTAAACAGCAATAGATCCGGGTGTAGTGCCGGATCAGTTCCTGGAGCCAGGGGGACCGATATCCGATTTGCACCAAGGGGACCAATTGCTAAACACCCGGGCGGGGGGGGGAGGGGGTACAGGGGGCCGCCCCACAGACCCGTTGCCACGCGCACCAGGTGAGAGGTCCCGCATGCCAAACGCGCACGTTCGGCACAGCAGATACAGCTCACACTGGCGGGAGCATGCAAGGGTATATACACTTAACACCTACCCGACAGTACATTCCATGCCAGAACATTCATGGAGGACCGATTCTCGGCAAGTTTGGCAGGGCGGGCAGCTGTGAAGGATCGATTGCTGTACAACGAGGGACCGATTCCGTGAGGGCTGGGTACCGATTAGGCCCCGGTTGAGGGCCGGATCTATTGCTGTTTACTTGGTCTTAAAATAAGTACCCGACGGTAGCGTTTGGGAGTGCGACTGGCGACGGCAAAAATGCAAGCCCCGCCCCTGGCCACTGTTAGGGACATGTGTCCCCGCCCTACACGATCTTGGCGTGAGGGATCTTCAATCCGTCCCCTCACCCCTGGTCACTACCCGACACTAGAAGAGCAGCAAGAGTTGAACGGCTTCGCGACGGCCAAGGAGCGGCAAACCTACCTGGAGAGGGCGGTTGCCCCGCTGTTGGGGTAGTGCTGTGCACACTGACTGTTATCATTGTCGCTTGGGCGGCTCCCGTGGTTTACCTGTGTTTAGTCGGCCAGTGCGCGCCAGTCCCGTGCCCGTCGTTCCTGTGCGTTAAAGGCCTACTTTGGCTCTTGGGCGGCCGCCCTCAAACCCTATAGGGTTTGCCATCGTCCGCGCGCGGCCCCAATTCCGGGCTCTGCGCCGGGTATTTCGGGCGCCGAGAGTGGCCTGGCCCCGGGCCCACCCCCGGAGGCCGATGGCGACATGCACCGCGACCCATTCCGCCTCCTGGAGGCTGCTCTCGGACGCTCAAGCGGCGCCAGCCAGCGGCTCGGCCGCGCATCCTTCACACACGCCGCCACGACCAAGATGAGCGGGCCCGGTGTCGAGTCATGGTGCGAGCTGCATGTCAGGGGCGGCTGTGGACACAGCAGGCCCACCAGACGGGCGTCAAAGCTTGCCGTCGGGGTGCTGTCGTGGGGAGAGCCCGAGACAGCTGCAGAGGAGCCGAGTGCAGTGGCGAGCCAGAGGCTACCTGGGTCACCAAGTGGTAGCCCTTGCCCATTCTGAGCAGGGCTGTGCTTTGGTGGGGTTGTGCTTGAGCATGTGTGAAGTGGGAGTGCGTGCCGGCGGTGTCTGTGGGTGAAACGGGCGTGTATGAGGCCGTAAGAGCCGTGGTATGAGCCAGAGTGGGCTTCATCACCCAAAATAAGGACGGTTTGGGAGAGCTCAGACTTGATACCGATGGGCCTGGGCCAGGAGAGCGACAGAGAAGGCGAGGTGGTGAGCTGGGAAGCCGCTTCGTCGGCACCTGGACGTGTCGCGATGAACTGCCGCGGTGAAAAGCACCTTTTGCGGCTATTGCTCAAGACTTCGGGAGACACGGCCTACATATTATGACTGCATCCATGCGCCTGGTGCATGAAGGCTGCGGGTCGGGACATTTCACGGTCGGTGGCGCCGGTGATGGCCTCCGGAAAGCCCTCGCAATCGCCTCGGATGGGGTCCGCCGAAGACAATCTCGAGCCCTCTCCGAGGCATCACGAGCCGGTGTGAGCTTGCAGACCCAAGGTAAGTGCGGTCTGGGACGGCTCAGACGTGCTACTGATGGGCCTGGGCCAGCATGGCGACAGAGAAGGCGAGGTGGTGAGCTGGGAGCAGGAAATTGCGCTTTTTGGCACTTGCATCTACGTAAAAAGCAAAAACGGCGAACACAAAAACGGTAAAGGATAATTGAAATTCACCCTTTCGCCAAAAGCAAAATGGGCGGGCCTCTCAGGGCGCAGCCCGAGCGCTCTCGCGTCTCGGGCCCCTCGGTGCAGCGGTACAGCCCCGGTCCCCAACGCCAAGAAGCAGCGCGCTGCCTCCGCCAAGGCAGCCCCGAGCGGTGAGCCCGCCATTGCTCGCGTCGGATCCCCAGCCCCCGTGCCCCGAGTGCTGCGGGACTCCCAATGCACTGCCCGCGCCACACTCTGGCGCCACTCTCGTCCACCCCAGCACACACTGCCCCGTGCAGCGCCGGCGCCCGATTGCCCCAAACACGCCATCGCGCACGGTTCGCATGCTTCCTCCCTCCCCCTTCACTCACCCGTACACCCTCCCTCCCATGGCAGGTTCGGGGCCACGCCCTATTCGGACTCGCCTGCACACCTCCCGCAACGCTTGCTCTGCGCCTTCAGCGTCGTAGTCGAGGAGCTTGCCCACCGTTCGAGCGTACTCAATCATGGGCCGCACCTGCTCCGCGCTCCATCTCCTCCACAAGTCGAGGTTCGAGCCCAAGCTCGATACGCCGCTCCACAGGGCGACCCGCCTGTAGTCGATAACGCTGCCAAACGCGAGGCTGCGCGGCGACACACCGATGAAGACCGGCACGCAGCCGCCGCGCGACGCAAAGATGATCGCCTCGATGTACTTGCCCGTGTTAGGGTAGTCGCCGGCGGCCACGATGCAGAACTTGTGATCCAAGCCTACGAGGAGGAGTGCCTCATGACAGAGGCTCCAACGTGGCGGCGTGATCGTGTGTGCCTAGGAGAGACGTATCGCTCGCGCACCCGCGCGGAGGTACGCGTCCCGGCCAAGCTTCGACGGGACGACGGCCCCTCCGGCGGCCACAAAGTCGCGCAGGAAGCCCGGCTCTCTCAACACTGCCCGGCATCTGGTGGCGGACCGGGGCTTCAAGTCGCAACTCATGTTCACGGGGCCGTGGAGCCCCGTGCAGTGCTCTTGCCACGTCCCGTTGCGCGCGCACTCGAGCCCGATGCCGAGCGTCCAGACGTCGGGCGAGGCGACCGTCGCATCGGAGCGGTTGTAGAGCTGTCTCCAGATGCGCCAGCGCGTGGTTGATATCCATAGCTGGGGGACGTGGCCGACGAAGAGGGCGGTGCGCCTGTTTTCCCAGGCGGTGGGGGGCGCGAGGCCATCCAGCTTGCTCCCGACTGTGAGCGCAAACGGCACCAAAATCTGCTCACTCCGCGTCTCCATTTCGGAGAAGATGTACACCGAGCGGCGGCGGAGATGCGGCACTCGAGTGTGTATGAAGAAGGAGGAGGCGACAATCGGCACGGTGGAATTTGCCGCAAGCTCGATCAGCTCTCGTATGGCTGGGTGCCGATGAGCGTCTCGAAAGGTGAGATCCGATCCGAAGAGGATCCAGTCGGCGCTGGATCGCGGCGTCGAGTTGACGCGCGGAGCAATTCTGCTGAACACGTCGTACTGTGACTCGGTCGACCCTCCCTGCCGAGACTTGGTTGACGTCTTGTGGACGGGTTCAAAGACGTGCACGTTGCAGCGGGGAAGCACGCGACTTGATGGGCCAATGTGCTCCGTGGTATTCGCGTCAAGCGCGGTGTCGCTGCCCGATCCGGCGAGCAGCAACAGCAGAGACGTGTACATACAGCGCTTACAGGTCGCCGGCGGCCGGGCAGCGGCCACTAGACGCCGCTACGGAGTCGGCGGCGGAGGCGGCGGTGGGCCCGGCGGCCGGCGGTGTATATTCACATGTATCTCTTCGAGACGCCGCCGCTCCTTGGTTCGGTAAGGGCGTACTAGAGAAAAGCGTCCGCATGCGCCTGGGCCAACGCGGATAGGCTGAACGATGCCTGCTCGAAGCTGCGCACCTGCCCTGCTAGGCACACGGCGGCAGTCGCGGACGAGCAGTTGGCCTTGTAGGTGCCGCGGCCTGCCGTGGCGGCCTCCGCGATGGGATCGAGCGCTGCCATGATGCGATGAAGAATGCCATGATGCAACCGCATTGGTGTGAAGACGCCGTGTTGTCGCCCTGGACTGCGTGCTCCAGCAGTAAACAACGATGCTCGCGGCCCTGGCAATAATCCTTCTGCCACTCGCACGGTCGCCCTTCAAGAGGGCCGGTCACCAGCGTCTCAAGCGTCTTGGTCAGCAACGCGACGGGGCGACAAACATGAGTCGGCTGCCGGGCAGCGGCTGCGCGGTGACGCTCGTGCAGCAGGTCAGCAGGGCCGCCTGTGTCGAGGGACGGACGTACGGCTGCACGGCCTCTCCCGGACAGCCACCGATGGTCTGGGTGAGCAACTCGTGCCGCGGAACGTTCCAGTGCACCGGTCGTTGGTATGGGCCCAGCTACAACCGATCCGTGGACTGCTTCTCGCCGCCAGGCCACACTGCCTACGCGTGCGCGTGCCTCGGAGGAGGGCTCTGGCTCCCCGAGGAGCGTGCCGCGGCGTCCGCAGCCGCCGCCTCGTTGCAGCCGCCCACCCGCCAGGCGGTGACGTCCGGAACGAACAAACAGCCAAGAACGCGACCCCGGCCACCGCCCTCAATCGTGCCCTCGTGCCTCAACACCACGAACGCGTCTGTGCAGCAGCCGGGGGAGGCCGGCGGCGTGAGCAGCTCCGAGGACGACGGGCTGATCCACGTGGCCTTTTACGACACGCGCGCGCCGCAAAGGCGGAACTGGATGGGCGTGCTGCGGGCAGCCGCGATGCTCGACGGCCCGGGCGTGCGACTGCATGCGCTGCTCGCCTCGCCGCTGCCGCCGTCCGTCCCGGCCCACATTCGTGTGGCGGCGCTCGAGCTGCGCAGTCCCGGCGCGCGCTGTCTGCACGCCAACCTCGTGCGGCTCTCGCATGGGCCCGGCCGCACCTACCTCCTCAAACCGCTGCTGCATTTCGTCCTGCCGCCGAGCGTGCGGCGCGTGCTCGTCCTCGACACGGACGTGGTCATGATCCGTCCGCTGGCGGAGCTGTGGGGGCAGTTTGCCCGCTTCGGGCCGGAGGCAGTGCTCGGCCTGGTCGCCGAGCAGTCCAGCCTCTACTCGGGCAACGCCATCGGCAAGAATGGTGGGGTGCAGCTGCTGCACCTCGAGCGGATGCGCCGATCGCCCGCCTACGCCGCCGCCCTCGACCACTACGCCACTGGCCGCGGCGGCGCCTGGCTGGGCTACCTCGGCGACCAGACGCTCTACTCCTTCATGGCGTACTCGCACGGGGCGCTCTTCCACAGCCTTGGTTGCGAGTGGAACCGTCAGCTCTCAGTGCATTTCGGGCTCGAGGCGCAGCGGCAGCATGCGTGTGCCGCCCCGTGCGGGCTTCTGCACGCAAACTCGCCGGACCTAAAGTGCATCGGGACCGCCATGCAGCTCGCCAACGGCTCGTGCGTCGAGTGGCGGCGCCTGCAACGCAACTCCAGCTGCGTGCGCAACCGCGGCGTCGGCGCAAAGTTCCGCACCGCCGCGGCGACGTATTTCGCGAGCTGCTGCCTCTGAAACCCCCGCTGAAGTATAGGGCGGCGGCCCGCGGTGGGCCGCCGGCCGTGCCGTGTGACTCGCCTGAGGGCATGCGCGCCGGCTGTGTGAGAGTGGTACGTAACCGCCACATATCACCTTGCTGTTATTTCTAAGTTTCATTTTTGGGGTCAGGGCGTGTGCGCCGGGCCCGGGGCTCTCGAGAGCAGGCGCACACCCCTTGCAGGGAGGGGGGGGGGGGGGGGGGACTTATAGCATGGCGCGACATAAACAAAGTGAAAGTCAAAGTGAAATAGAGCCTCTCTCTTGAGTCTTGTGGGTTGTCCTGCCGCAAAGTCCAGAAGGATCGGCTTCTCTCCAACGAACCGCCAACACGCCACCCGAGTCAGCACGCCCCCCCCCCCCCCCGAAGCGATGTGCGCCTGCTCTGCCCGCAACGAGATTTGTTTGCATCGTTAGCAGGAAAATCGAATCAGATGCCATTCCCTGCCGATTGAGATTGCCCTTATCCGAGCACTGCAGTGCCGACTTGCGTTTCGCGGTTCGAAGTTTGCCGCTCCTTTGGCGCGTGATCCCCAGGGCCCGGCTGCAACACGCGCGTCGGTTAGTCGAACGATCTGATGAGCGATGTGATCGAACGAGGGCCAGGGGGGCGCTTATTAGTCACCTGCGTGCCCAAGGTCGACGTGGCCATCACTGTCTGCTCAGAGCACGTCCCGTGTATCGAGGACAGGTCGGCGGCAACAGCCCTTCGGCCCCGGAACATGCCAATTGTCCCTGTTGGCGACACGTTGGAGTTCCGCGTGTGCTTGGAGAATCAGTCGAGCCAGGGCGAGCATACTATTGACGTCGGCCTGGGAGATATCGGCTACACAATCAAGAGATTTGTGCCGGTGACGCTGATGGAGTTCAACCGGGCTTCAAGGCTCAGCGGCCAGCTCCCCTCCGCCGTGTATGTGAAGCTGGCGTGCGTCGGCGAGGACGCTGCCACAAGATGCACCACTCAGGGGGACATCTTCGACGAGTCCACGATCGAGTTTTTTCCGGAAGAGGGCTTCAGTATGGAGCTCGCGGACGAGCAGTGCCTAATCAACGCCGCTGCTGGCAGCCGGCTCGGCCTGTCTCGAGACGCCGACGGCCAGCGAGCGGACGACTTCACCGAGATCGCATTCCCCTGCGTTGCCATCACGAACATTGGCGGCCCGGTCAAGATCATCCCGGACGAGCGTGTTATCTTTGATGTTGACCAGCAGCCCCACTCGATCACGCTCAGCGGCGGATCAGTATGCTTTGGCAGCTTCACGATCAAAAGCAAGACCGATCCGTCAAGAAACGAGCCTGGAGTGCAAGGCCTCAATCAGCAAGGATTAGAATGGACGAGCAGCATGATCATGAGCACCACCGCCATCACCAACGGAGAGATCCTAAGCGTCGCCGGTCGACTAACCGAGGGGTCCGCATGCCCCGGCGAGGATATGTACTCCGAAGCAACCGGCACAGCGATTTACCGAATCGGAAGCGTCCCGCCGTACGCGCCGCCGCCGCTAGCGCCGCCTGCGCCGCCCGCGCCGCCTGCTCGAACGCCACTACCGCCACTCGCGTTGCCTCCGACGTCATCGCCGCCACCGCCGTCGTTGGACAACAGATTTCAATTCTTGCCGCTGCCGCCGCCGTCGCCGCCGCAGCGGCCGCCCTTGGACATCACTATTGACTTCTTGTCGCCGCCGCCGCCGCCGCCGCCGCCGCCGCCGCCCTTGGAGATCAGTATTGAATTCTTGTCGCCGCCACCGCCGCCGCCGCCGCCCTTGGAGATCAGTGTTGTTGACTTCTCGATGCCGCCGCCTCCACCCGCTACTGTGAGGACCGAAGTGGTCAAGGACCCTCATCTGTCATTTGCGCACGGTGGCCGGGCCGATTTCCGAGGCAAACACAGCCAGCTCTACACCTTCTTCTCGGCCCCAAACGTCGCTGTGAACCTCAAGTGCGAGAACAGCACCTTCACCATGCTCCGCCGCCGCAACGGGCGCGTCGTTGCCACTCTCGAAGTGGACGGATCCTTCATTACCGAGGCGCACCTGACGGCGCGCGTCGGCGCCTGCCCCGATCTGGCGCAGCGGGGGTCGAGCAGATGCGTCGGGGCGGGCAAGAAGAAGTGGGCGAACCTCTCGTTCTGGGCGGCCGAACTCCGGGAGAACAACTGGGGGTGGCGTGTGATCAACGGCACATGCGGCGGCAGCGCCTTTGCGATCGGCAAGGGTGGCGAGAAGAGGTGCGAGGAGCTGCGCGTACGAATGGCGATGTCGCAGGCCACCTTTGAGACTGCGGACTGGTCTGTTTCCGTGCGGGGCATGCCAACGATGGCCACCAAGGGGCCAGAGCACCGTCTCGATGTCAGCTTCAGTGCGCGAAGAGATTTCGCTGCGCGCGCGCTACCGCACGGCATCTTTGGCCAGTCCTTCTCGTCGCCACTACCTCGCTTCGGGAAGGCGCGCTGGCACTTCTATCCCGCTGCTTCTTTCTTGCACTCGTGTGCCTCTCCTCTCTAGTACTCTAGGACTCATGCGCCGTTGCATGATGTTGGGACAGGTGGACGTTTATCCTTGGTCGGGCTCCTTTCAGACGAGCGCTATGGCCGAGGGCGCGCTCGACGGCGATGCGGCGATGTACGAGGTGGGCTCTCGCTTCGAAACCCGCTTCCCCTTCTCTCGCTTCGACGCGGCACCCCTCGCCGTGCCGGCCGCGGCCTTGCTCGGGACAGGCGATCTGGCGGCCAGTGCCATTGGAATGGGTCCCTAGCCCGATCGCCGATGCGCATCCTCTCCATGCACAAACGACGTACCGTATAATACTGCAAGAGAGGTGAACGTGAAGCAGAGCCAGACACCACGATCCACGAGACTGACTGCCCTCACCAACCCCCCCAATATTTAATTCAATATATATTTTGCATAACACAATCGCGCTAATAAACACAATCACAAAAACGGGGACCACACATAATACCTCGTAGATGGCGCGGAAGACCCGACCCCGGACTCCCCGGGTCCCTCACGCCCACCCTGCTCCCCATGCGTCGAGCTCACGCGCCGCTAAGCAGCGAAGCCGACGGGGTGGCGCAGGCCCACACACAGCATGACTCACGTCGAACCGCCGCCCGTTCAGACGGCCAGCTCCGCGTCTGGGTCCATCTCTAGCCACGCCGCCTCGTCCCACGCCCTGGCGCGCTGCTTGTCGCCGCTCGCCGTCAGCGGCGAGGGCGCTTGCGGCGGAGACGGGGGCGGAGCACGGATCGCTCGCCACGACGCGGAGGCGATCACTCCCTTCCTCTCGGCCGCCAGCCGCCAGCGTGCGCGCGCCCTCAGTCGGACACCCGGGGAGTGCGCCTTCGGGAAGGGCAGGGCAGGGAAGTCTCCACTCGCACTCTGTGTGTGCGTGTGCGTGTGCGTGTGCGTGTGCGCGCGTGTGTGTGCGTGTGCGTGTGCGCGTGTGTGTGCGTGTGCGTGTGTGAGTGCGAGAGCGTGTGGGCGCGCGCCTCGAGTGCGCGGGCGAGCTCGAGCCGAAGCCTCTCCAGCTCCGCCGACAGCACCTATGAGCCCACTCCTTCCAGCGCGTGCCTCACCGATCTCGTGAGCCTCTGTCGGCTCTCCCGACAGCGCACCGCCGCCGCCTTCTCCAGCTTGGCCGCCATCTCCGCCGCCGCCGCCGCCGCCTCGCCACTCGCGGCCGCTTGATCCGCCGCCACGCGACGCGCCGCCGCGACGAGCTCGGCCGCCGCCGCCGTCGCCGCCCGTCCCTCCCCCTCCCCCTCCTCCCTCCCCTCTGCCGCATCGGCTCCTCGAGTTGCCGACTGCTGCGCAGGGGAGGGAGGAGAGATGGAGAGGGAGAGAGGCTCCTGATCCTGCCGGCCCTATTACTTGAAGAACGAGTCACTTAACGAGTTGACGCAGCGAGGGGCTCCTCCTGCGTTTTGCGCCTCCTCGTCCGCCGGTTCTCCCCGCCCCGCCTCTCCTCCTCGCCGCCCCTGCCCGACCGGCGGCGCTGACACAAGCTCGCAGCGGAGGTCTCCACGACCGTCCTCCGCGCCGCCTCCGCCCGACGCGCCGCCTCCAACCTCCGCCACATCGCCTCCGCCCCCCGCCACCCCTCCGCCCTCCACGCCAATCACCCGCAGGGCGCAAGACGAGGGCAGGCCGCGCTGGAGGAGTAGCCAGGCAGCGGCTGCAGCGGCAACGAGCGCGAGGGCGGGGAGAAGGAGCGGCGTGGGCGGCGGCGCGGCGCGGTAGACCGAGGCGCCGCCGCTGCACGAGCTCTGCGGAGAGAGCCCCGGCACGCACGCGTCGAAGGCAAACGGCTCCCCGCCCTCCGCTGTGCTCCTCTGTGCGGCGGCGCCTGCGGCGGCGGCGGCGGCGAGGAGGACGACGAGGGAGGCGACGTTGGTGGGCAGTGGCGCCATGCCGAGCCGGAGCGCCGATTTGGCCAGCCGGATCACACGCGGTGCAACCGCAATCGCGCCGCCTGCAGAGCCAGAGGAGGCTGCAGCTAGTCCCGCAGCACCGCCAGCCGCCGCACCAAGAGCCTTGCTCGACATTCTGGCGGCTCGCCGAAGCGGACTGCCGCCGAGCGCGAGTTTGACAGCCCTTGCGGCCGGGGCACGAAGCTTGGCGATCAGGATCGGAGGCAGAGCACGCGCCACCAACAGGCCGATTGCGAGGTGGGGAGGTGCCGCAAAATGCGAGTATGAAGCAGCGGATGAAGCTGCGGATGAAGCGGCGAGAGGAGGCGCAGATTTGCCGACAGCCGCCGCGCGCGTTAGGAAGGTTTGCCAAGCCAAAGACTCCCACGACTGTAAGCCAGCCAGCATGTGAGCAAGCGGCACCTCACTCTCGCTGTGTCCTTTGCCGATGCGCTTTCATTCGCCATCTCGCTCTGAGAATAAGAGGGCTCCCGCGGCGATCAACACCGCAACTCCTTTTCTAAATTTGATACTTAGCGCACTGCTCGGGCGAGAGCTCAAACACGTGCCGCGTCTCGTCTTCGCCGCCGGCTACGCGCACAGACACAGTACGCGGCAGCGCCGACACGTCAACCCGCGTGTACGTCAGCGACGGACGGGTCCCGCACGCCGCACGAGGCGCATGCGTGCAGCGGCAGCGCGTGCGCCATGCGCTCGTCGCTCCACTCGCCCAGCAGCCGCCGCTTCGTCTCGTCGGAGACGTGCACGCAGCGCTGCAGCAGCGCCGCCGTCTCGTCCTCGGGCCGCTCCAGGTCCATGACGACGTTCGTCGAGGCGTGGAAGCGCGTCTCCAGGTCGATGGCCGCCTGCTCGGCCGCGGCGAGCTTGCCCTGGTCGACGCACATGCCGCACACCGCGTGCGCCGGGCAGCCGCACTGGCCGCGTTGTGGGCGCACGGTCTTGGCGACCGCCGGCGCTGCGCGCCGGTCGTGCTGCTCACGCTGCCGGCGGCGCTGGTCGCGCGCCTGCCGATCGCGCGTGTTCGCGGCGGCTGCATCTCCTGCTCGTTTCGCTCGCACCCGAGCGGCTGTCGCCAGACGCTTCAGGTCGGCGGTGCTGCGCGCGCGGCCGTCGGCCAGGCACAGCCACATGTCCTACACGGGCGATGGCGCTTGGGGAGTGGGGCGGGCGTTCAACTCCCTCAAGCAGACTTCTGCGAAGCTAATCTCCCTGGGTTTTCGCCCGATACAGCAGGCGGCGGTACCGCCGGCCACATGTGGTTCGCTTGCTCTGCTCCAGAGGCTCCAGAGGCTGCTTCCGGTTCATGGGGCAGCCCGGTTCATCCCACGCGGACTCCGCACCGCCTCACGCTGGCCGGCGTGGCAGCTGGTGCTAGTCCGCGCCGTGCGCACATCCGCCCTCACTGCTTTAGCGGGGCGGGGATCCGCGTCGGCCATCACGGCTGCGACTGGTTCCGCGCCGGCGCTCTTCGCACTTGCGTCCGCCCTGCCCACAGCGGCGCTCATCGCCAAAGAAGCCGTCGGACGAACTCGGAGATTCATTGAGCATGGGCAGCTCGATCAGGCAGAGGCGCTTAGCGGCATTGCAGACGAACACGACCTGAACACTCCGACCACTCTGCTCTGCTTAACTTGTGTCTTTCTTGTGGGCATGCGATTACTCCGACGGACGCCAGCAGGCCACCAGACAGGCAAAGCTGCTGCTCCAGAGCATGCGGATGGCTACCCTGACCATGCCACCTCCTCTTCGCCGCCGTCGTCGCATCCGCCGTTGACACCACCGACCGCCTCGACGGCGGGTATACCGGCACTCAGCCCGACACCGCCGCCGACACCGGCAAGGCCACCGGGAAGGCCGCTCTTACTGCCACCATCAAGGCTGCCGCAACCGCCGGCGAGGCCTTCACCACGGCCGCCGGCGAGGTCGCCACCGCTGCCATCGGCGCTGCCGCCACCGCTGCCGACGACGAGTCCGCCACCGCTGCCGCCGAAGAGCGTGCTGGACGATGTGCCACCAGTCGACTACGACTTTCTCGAGCGTTGGGTCAAGGCGGTGACCCTGGCGGAGGGGCAGTTGCAGGCGGAGCTTATGCTTCCCGGCACCTCAGCGGCCGATGCTCCCCCCTCACCCCAGGCACCGAAGCGGAGTCGGGCAGAGGTGGGTTCCTTGCCTGTGAAGCCAAAGCTCTTAGAGTCGGACGCCGCACCCTCGCGGCCAGCAGCGCGGCGCCAACCTCGCAGCACGACGGCGCAGCCGACGAGGCAGAGATCTCTGGCACAACTTTGGACGAATCATGGCGAGGAGCCCCGTTGGCGCAAGGCGCGGCCTCCGCGAAAGCGAGATGCCTGGATTTAAGTTTCGGTATTCGGCACGATTGTATTGTTAAGCAGGGAGTGGGGCAACGATAGAGTAATCGACACCCGAGCGTGACCGTCGGGGCGTGCGCGCGCCCGCGGCGCGGTGGCCGGGGTGCGCCGGGCGCCCCCCAATATTGTGTAGAAGAGCACGTCAACTCGCTTATCGCAGACTTAAGTGAGAGGTGTATAGAGACGCGATTTGGTGTTACATTTATACGGTTAACGAATAAAATGCTAAATGGGCATTCCCGATCTCGCGAGATAATATTCACCAATCCTTCTTTATGACGCACCTGCGTGCGCACCTGGCACCTCCCAGAGTCCGGGCGTCGCGAGCGCGTGGGCCTGCCTCACCCTCGCTACCGGCTGGGGACTGACTCGAGGGGACTGAGCAGCGCAGAAATGGAAGCGGCGGCCGCTGGGTGCGGACGGCGCGAGTCTGCATTTGACTGTTGAGTGCCAATCGACCCCGGCCCGGCCGCAAGCAGAGGTGGGCCCATATCGGCGGCTAGGCCCTTCCCTAGGCCCTTGCCTCCGCCTCGTCGCGACAGACCGCCAGCGGAAGGACGTACTCCAGCCACACGTCGGAGAGGGCGCGCGGCTGCCTACCCGCCCCACAACCAAGTGTGAAGAGACCTGCTGCCTACCCACCCCACATGCAGTTCACGGTGAGAGGTGAGGTGGACGGCTCCGCCATGCCGCGGCCGCCAAGCAAGGCAAGTGTTCCATTTCGCGTGGTCTGTACGGGGGCGACTCGCCTCGGCGCAACCTCCCTCGCCAGCAAGTAGCCGAGCGTGAGCAGCTCGACGGCGAGCCTAGGCGAAACTTCCGAGAAAGGTCGTGGAAAGTTCCAGCACACGGCCGCGCAACTTCGACGGTCGAACCGCTGCAGCCGCTCGGGCCACAAGCCGTGCGAGGCGGGGCTCCACGGCTCTGCGGCGGCGACCACCTGGTCACACGAGAGAATGACAACAAGCATGTGAGGCGGGGCCAGGCGCGATGTGTGCCGCTGTGTCGCGTGTAGATGCCGCGGAGTGTCAGTGTGTCGCGTGTGCGTGGGAAGCAGCGGAGTGGGAAATGGCACCAGCGCCGCCGCCGCGCTCGAGCTCTGCCGCGCCAAGGAGAGCGGCGTAGGCGCGTTCGCAACGCCCGCGGCCGCGGCGCGTGGCGAGGCGCCAGCGCGGAGGAGAAGCCTAACGGCAAACATGCTGCTCTCGCGCGACACCGAATCGGCGCCGCCCCTGTGCTCGGTCCGTTCCGCTGCCGCGTGCGGGCGAGGGAGAGGCTGTCGAGGTGGTGGAGCGGCGTGGTCCAGTGCCGGCTCTGTGCCAGCCAAGCGGCGAGCTCTCCGTGGCCCTGCCTGCGGGCCACCGACTCGGCGGTGTCGGAGAGGAGGAAGGAGCGGCTGGCGCCTAGTTGGGCGGTGGGGGTGAGGTCAGGGCGAGGCGAAGGGAGGAGAGGAGGAAGGAGCGGTTGGCGCCGTACGAGGAGAGCAGCCGCACGGTGGGCAGGTGGCCTGTCCACAACAGCTCGCCGTGAATGAGGCTTCCGCAGCAAGGGGGAGGGGGAGCACACTCCCGCGGGCGCCCTTGAAGCAGGCGCCCTGTAGCGGGGTGTGCCCCACCGCCGTCGCCGCCTCGACCGCTGCTCCTGCAGCGAGGGGGCACCTTCGGGCCTTGCTACCTCGTGCGCGGGAGAGCGGCGGTTGAGGAGAGGGGTACCTGCGGCGAGCAGCATCTCCGCGCACTCGACGTGCCCCGCCGTCGTGCCCCAGCAGGCATATCGCAGCGGCGCAAAGCCGCCCGCACGGCCGACGCACGGAGGAGCCTCTGACGCATCCGGGTCGGCGCCCGCCGCGAGCAAGAGCGCGAGACAGCGCGGCCGGCCTCGGAGGCAGCAGACCACGAGGCCCGGGCTGAGGCAGCACTCCTGTGCTAAAGCCCTGACGCCGCCTATCTCCTCCGAGCCGTCAGCCTCTGCAGCGGCGAGGATCGCCTCGAGGCGCTCTGCGTCGCCCGCACGGCAGGCGGAGTAGACGTGCTCAGTGAGTGAAGCATCCGCCGCCTGCCTGGCGTCCGCCGGCAGAGGAGAGTAGCTCTCCTCCCGATCGGATAAGCACGATCGGCGGCGGCCAGACCCGATCGAACCACTCTGCGGAGGAGGAGGAGAGAGGAGGAGACGCGGAGGTTGAGGCGAGACGGCGTCCTGAGCGCCCACACAAGACTTGTCGACCACAAACGCCCCCCGCCGGGGGGCCGCCATGAAAGCTGTCGAAGGGTTGGGGGCGATACTAAATACAGCGGCAAACACAGCGGCAATCCTGGATACGTTTTTCTTTTCTAAGTTCTTTTTCCACGAAAAGGTGGATGTTGGCTACACCTTGAGGCTCGCTTCCTAGCTCGCACGCCACGCATATAGCCCTTTTCGCCAGGCTAAAAAAGAACCCTGTCTCGCATTAAACTAAAAGCGACGACCGAGAGAAAAGTACGACGACCGAGAGAAGCCGCCTTCGCTCTGTTCACAACCAAGCTCCCATCGTTCACAGTAAACACCGAGGTCAAGGCGCTGCCGGTCTCAGCCGTCGGCAGTCATACTCGAGTACCGGTACCGGTACATGGCATCCGCCTCCAAGCGCGCCCGCACCGCCTGCGACGGAGAGGAGGAGGAGGAGGAGGAGGAGGAGGAGGAGGAGGAGGAGGAGGAGGCGGCGGCGGCGGCGGCGGCGGCGGCGTTCTGCGTCGCGGCGGGCTTTGAGACGCCCATCTTTGGCGCGCCCGTCGTCGGCCAGGTCTTCACGCTGCCCGATGACGGGCCTCTGGCATCGCTCGACGTGCACGGCGTCGCAAGCGATGGCGCAGGCGCCTGGTATCTCGCGACCGGTGGCTCGGTGCTTCACCTCTCGGCGGGTGGGGAAGAGCCGCTCGACCGGATGTACGAGCCGAGCCGCCACTCGCTCAGTGTGCGCAGCGTGGCAACCTGCCCGGAAGGCGGCAGGTTCGAAGGCATTGCTGTCAGCCCCGACGGCAGCACGCTCTTCGTGGCGGACTGTCGCGGGCAAGCGATCCGGAAGGTGGAGGCAGCCACGGGCACGCTCACCACTCTCGCGGGCAGCGGCTCCAGCGGCAGCGCTAATGGCGTGGGCGTCGCAGCGCATTTCAACGGCCCGACATACCTCGCCCTCAGCCCGGACGGCGGCACGCTCTTCGTCGCAGACACCGGCAACGCCAGGATCCGGCGGGTGGACGTGGCGAGTGGCGCGGTGACGACGCTCGCGGGGGGCGTCGGCCATGGCAGCATTGACGGCGTGGGCGATGCGGCGCGGTTCCAGTACCCGTACGGTCTCGCCCTCAGCCCGGACGGCCGCGCGCTCTTCGTGGCGGATTGCGGCAGCGACAAGGTCCGGCGAGTGGAAGTGTTGAATGGCGCAGTGACCACGCTCGCGGGATGCGGAAGGAGGGGCGGGACTGATGGGGCAGGCAACACGGCGCGGTTCCACGCCCCAATCGGCATCGCCATGAGCCCCGACGGCAGCGCGCTGTTTGTGACCGACTTTAGCGGGCACAAGATCCGCCGGGTGGAGGTGGTCGGTCGCGCAGTGACCACTCTTGCTGGCAAGGGCTGGGGCAGCGCCGATGGCGTCAGCAAGTCGGCGCAGCTGTCCTTCCCCGGCGGCGTCGCCATGAGCGCAGACGGCAGCACGCTCCTGGTCCGATCGGGCGCCCCCAGCAGCGCGCTCCTCTGCTTGGTCTGCCTGGTGCCGCCGCCGCCGCCGGACGCGTTTGCCTTTGCGCCGATCGTGGTCCCGCCCTCCACCCTGCCCGCCGACCTGAAGAAGGCGCGGGGCGACGCCACCCTCCCGCAGGGGATGGTCACCTTCGTGGTTGGCCGAGGCCGGCAGCGCCTCGAGCACGTGAGCAAGAATGTGCTCTGCGTGCGGTCCGACTACTTTCGGACCATGTTTGGCGCCGGCATGAAGGAGCGCGACGCCGCCGAGGTCACGGTGCCCCATGCCGACCTCGCCACCTTCACCGCCCTCGTCGACTACCTCTTTGCCGACGAGCTCGACCTCGGCGAGGAGGAGGGCGGCAGAGTGCAGCGCGCGCTCGCCCTGCGGCAGCTGGCGCAGATGTACCAGGTGCCGCGCCTCGAGCTGCTCTGCGCGCAGGCGCTGCAGCAGAGCGTCGTGGCGGAGACCGCCGTGCCGCTGCTCGAGGCGGCGCACACGATGGGCGACGGGCGGCTCCTCGCGCAGTGCCGCCGCTACGTGGCGGACAACGCCACCGAGGTGCGGGCGAGCGGCGGCGTGGAGCAGCTGCGGAATCTGGGCGTGGCGAAGGGCTTGCTCGGCGACGCGCTCGACCAGGTGACGGAGCTGCAGGAGGCGCTGGACGCGCTCCGCGTCGACTAAAGAGTCTGCGTCGGGCGGGGGCACGCACGCGAACACGACGGCACGCAGCTGTTGGTAGATTTCTCAACACTCGCGCCAGCCTTTGAGATGGGATGTGGGAAGGGCTCCCGATTGCTTTCTCTTTCTCCACGCCGCTGTGCCACCTGCTAGGTAGAGTCGAGACTCGAGTGTGTAGGGTGGCCGGGATGGGGGGTGCGGGTGCGGGGGGGTCTGCAAAATCTGAAATTGAATTAATCAGATTTTTTGCCGTCTCTTCCGTCGTCGCACTTGGAGCACGTACTGCAGGGTAACCCTCACCCAGGCGTGTGCAAAAGAATATCGAAGTAATGTAAAAAAGAATTTCACGCCGCGCGGCCCCCCCCGGGGCCTCTTGTACATGGCCTCGCACCGCATCGGCGCCCGCGTCGCGGGCCTCTCGCCAGCGCAGCTGTGCGCCATCATCGAGGCGCAGGCGGGCGCGAGCGACGCCGCGCTGCGCGTGGCGGAGGAGCACGCCGCTCGGCTCGTGGAGCAGCCCGAGTGGATCCTCTCCGAGGTCCTCCTCTCGCCGGACCTCGCCCCGCACATCCTCGCCCAGCTGCCGACCACGGAGCACGCCGCCAAGGGGACGTGCCGCGCGTGGTGCCGCGGCTGGAAGGAGACGCTGAAGAAGCGCGAGAGGCCGCGCCTGGTCGTGATCGGCAGCGATGACATCGATGGCGAGTTCCTCAGCTCGCTGGAGCGGTACGACCCTTCAACAAATGAGTGGGAGGAGGAGGCGATGGCGCCGATGCTGACGGCACGAAAGTTTTTCGGCACGGCGGTGCTCGACGGCAAGCTCTACGCAGCGGGCGGCGAGATTGAGGACGACGCAACTTCCAACCTGGTGGAGCGGTACGACTTGGCTGCAAACGCGTGGGAGGCGGTGGCGCCGATGGTGACACCACGCGAGAACCACGACGTGGCGGTGCTCGACGGCAAGCTGTACGCTGTGGGAGGCGATGACGACGACGGCCTCCTCGTGGAGCGGTACGACCCGGCTGCGAACGCGTGGGAGGCGGTGGCGCCGATGGCGACAGCACGCGAGAATCACGCCGTGGCGGTGCTCGATGGCAAGCTGTACGCTGTGGGCGGCTACAACGGCGTCTTCCTCAGCTCAGTCGAGCGGTACGACCCGGCCTTGGACGCGTGGGAGGAGGTGGCGCCGATGGCGGAGGCTCGGAGCAGGCTCGCCGTGGCGGTGCTCGACGGCAAGCTGTACGCTGCTGGCGGGCGTGGTCACGACGGCATCCTCAGCTCGGTGGAGCGGTACGATCCCGTGACGAACGCGTGGGAGGCGGTGGCGCCGATGGCGACGGCTCGGTGCCATCACGCCGTGGCGGTGCTCGACGGCAAGCTGTATGCTGTGGGCGGGTACAACGACGGCCTCCTCAGCTCGGTGGAGCGGTACGACCCGGCCACCAACGCGTGGCAGGCGGTGGCGCCGATGGCGACGGCGCGGATGTACCTGTGTAGTGCCATAAATAAATAAACAAGGAGTCGTAGAAGATCCAAAATCCAAATCGCAAACATAGAAACCCAAACACACACAGCCACGTGGGTCGTGCGGCATGATCGCAATGCGGCATGTACGGGGTGTCCTGGACCCTGAGAGTTCTGAGTTGCGCCAGGGGTTGTGCGCTGGGCTCTCCTGCTCGGCTCCAGCCAGTAGACAAGTCTTGTCATCAACAGAGTAGAAGGATTGACCTCGGGGCCGATGTTACCAAGCGCTGGTAGCGTGGTTTTACCTCACACCCATGGTCTCACAGTGTGCCGGCAGTCGCCGAGCAGTGTCGCTCACACAAGCCGCAGCACAAGTGACTGAGGGCCAGTGAGGGCGAGCTCATCGCTGTCACAGCTGTGGCAGCCGCACAGTAGGCTGTGTCAGCTGTGCAGAGTGTGTGAACAGCAGAGGAGCTGCTCTCCAGGCTTCTGTCGCAAAGAGCTGCATGCCACCGAAAGCGCTGTCGAGGTTCGCCGAGCGCGGCGCAGGTTGGAGGACACCGTCACCGACGAGCGCGTTGGACTTTTCACTCCGGACAAAGACAGTGGCACGCGCCGCTGCGCGGAGCGTGCCACTGTCTTAGCGGCGAGGCGCGGGACCGTCTGTGGCGAAGTGGGTCGCGTCCTCCGATTTCCTCAACTCACGGTCCGCCCCCTCTAGGAGAGCAGGAGGTGAAAGGAGGTCAGCACGAGCGGTTCCAAGGAGAAGGACGGACGTGTGAGAGTGCGTGTTGTGTGCATGTCTGGTGTTCATTATAGCTCCGAGTAGAGGGGGCGGTCTGCTGCTAGGGGAAACCCGGAGCGCGGAGCCAACCCTCGGAGACCCGTGTTTACTTTACGGCCCTTTCCCTGCGAACGCGCACCCCCGGGGCTAGGGCTCTCAAGCCCGTAACCCGATGCCAATATCATCCGGCCCGCTGGGTGCGCTTCTTAGCTCCCCGGCCCTGGATGTGCGGTTGATGACTGCACTCCAAGTGCTCCAAGTGCACGACCACGAGCGAGAAGCACAGCAGAGAGAGAGAGATTGTTCAGCAGAGCAGACAGATGACGATCACCACCCAGCGCACGACCGCCAACTCTCCGAGGCTGCCGCGAAGAACCGAGTCCGGGGAATAAATAAAAGAAAGAAGAAAGAAAGAAAACAGACAAACCCAAACGAGGGATAGGGGAGGAGGACAGGGTCAAAATCCCCACTGGAAAAGAAAGAAAGAAAGAAAACGGACAACCCAAGGGAGGGATGGGAGGACGGCACGCCGCCACCACACAGGGATTTTAACACTGAAATTTCTTTTTTCGCACGCTGCCAGCCGGCCCCGCGTTCTCAGCCATTGCCCATGGCAGAGGAGGGCGAGGCGACGCGGACGGATGTCGCTGAGCTCGTCAACATGCCCGAGACGACGCGCGTGCGCAGCGTCGCCTACTGCCCCGTCTCCACACTGCCGTTCGAGTACTGCGAGTTTGACGCCGACTACAAGGCATCGCAGGCGTGGTTCGCCGAGAATTGGAGGAGCGTGCTCCCGCCGAACGAGGTGCGCGCCTACCTCGGCACGGCGGAGGGCAGCGGGGGGGAGGAGGAGGCGGCGGCGGCGGAGGTCAGCAGCGACGAGCTCGCAGCACTCATGGCCAAGCTCGGGCTCAGTGGTGCGCGGCAACGGCGCGCGGGCCGATGTCCGCTCGCAGGCGCCGACGCGCCCGCCCGCCCCGCGCTCTCAGGCGAGCTGGACGACCACGCCAAGCGCTCGCAGAAGGCCGGCAAGAAGACTGCGGCTGACGCGCCTCCTCCGGCGGCGGCGGCGTCGCCAGGCGGAGGCGGAGGCGGCGAGGCTGGCGGCGTGGGCGGCGGCGGCGAGGCTCCGGGCGGCGAGGGAGGCGGTGGTGGCGGCAAGGCTGGCAAGAAGGCCAAGGCGGCCAGCCGGGCGGTTGTGATTGAGGCGCCCAACGCTGCCCGCCCCCGCCCCCGCCCCCGCCACCTGCCGCCCGCACCTGTGTCTGCACCTGCAGCACCTGTGCTGCAGACGCCGCCGCGGGCCGACGGTCGCCGCTCCCCCGTCGACGCCCCCTCCCCCTCCGCAGGTGAACACGCGCAACAAGCGCAAGCACATCACCGTCGTCAAGGGGCTCGAGGGGTTCGAGGTGGACCTCGCTGCTGCGGCGAAGGCTCGCATCATACCACGCCCTCTCCCCGCCCCGAACCCCCGCATTTGGACGGCTCCTCCCAACAGCCATGCCTTCCCGCATCACGCCCTCGAGACCACCGCCGCCGAGGGCGGAGAGGCAGAGGAGTCTGCGAGCGACACCACAGCCGAGCGGGCTTTGCCCTCCCGCCGCCGCCCGCAGGCCTTTGGGAAGAAGTTCGCCTGCGGCTCGGCCCTGCAGCGGGGCAAGGGCGGCCAGCAGGACCAGATCGAGATCCAGGGCGACGCCGCCGACGCGCTGCCCGCCTTCATCGCCTCCAAGCACAAGATTGCGCTCAGCGACATCTTTGTGGTGGTGGACGGCAAGAAGGTGCCCGCGAGCGAGCTGGGGGCGTGAGGGGAGCGTATACAACACACCTTCGCGTAGACTGAAATACGTGTTAAAATACTTTTTTCTGGCCTCCGTGCCCGTACAACACTGATATTCTATGAATGCGTGGGAGGGGCGCAGCCCGCAGGCCGCACCCGCGCCCACCCCATGCCTCTGCACGTTTGGAGATTTTTTAGACTACATGCAGATTTACAGAGAAGAGCGGTGCGAAATCGCCCAGCTGCGTGTCCGTGTGTGCGGTGTAGGCAACTGAAAAAACCTCAAAGCCCTGGGAGGTGGGAGCCCTCCCCCTACTGTTTCTCAGATTTATTTTGCATCTTGACCTGTATATACAAGTGAGCTGGGGCCATGTGGCATGTTTCAATAACACAAGTGCGAGGCTCGGTCGGTTGTGTACAGACGGGCTCGCAGCACCGAACACGCAGGGCAGCGCAGGGGTGACGGGCGTCACGGTGTTGTGCCGCGGTCAAGCGGACAGTTTGGCCGTCTGACTCTAAGACGCCACCTCAAAACGCCGTCCAAAGCGCAAAGAGGGTAGTTCCCAAAGTGAGTCAGACGCCGCGCGGCGTGCCCGCGCCCGAGAAGGTCCGGTTCAGCCACTCCCCGACGGCGTCTCCGAAGCCGCGCCGCGACCCGGTCCGGCCGAGGCCCTCTGCCAAACCCCCTACGAGAAGGAGAAGAGAAGGGTCAGGGAAGAGATGTGCCTGGAGCGGCCGAGGCACTCACCAGAGGAGGGAGGCACCTCCGTCCGAGTCGTCTGGCCGCGCGCCGATGAGGGTGCGCAGCCCGGAGGCGAGGCGGCGCGACTCCGAGCCGGGCGGCGCCTGCTCCTCGACGGCGGCGAGATGCAGCCGAGATTGGGATCCGAGAGGCAGCCGAGAGGCAGCCGAGAGGCAGCCGAGGGGCAGCCGAGAGGCAGCCGAGGGGCAGCCGAGAGGCAGCCGAGAGGCAGCCGAGAGGCAGCCGAGGGGCAGCCGAGAGGCAGCCGAGAGGCAGCCGAGAGGCAGCCGAGGTGCAGCCGAGAGGCAGCCGAGACTGGGATCCGAGGCCCGGTGCTTGCGCCTGCTCCTCGACGGCGGCGAGGACGGAGCAGAGACCGGCCGGCAGGGAGGAGCGGGCGGAGGCGCGGGCAGAGAGGAGTGTCTCGAGCAGCTCGAGAGCGCAGCAGAGCGGCGAGGCGGCCTGCAGGAGGGCTCCAGGAAGTGTCTGGGAATGGTCAGGGAAAGTGTCTTGGTGGAGGGCGCAGCAGAACGGCGAGGCGGCCTGCTCGGACGAGCCCTTGCGGTACTGGTCGCACAACGCAACCACACCGGCGAGCTTCTCGGAAGAGCAGAGGCCTAGTGGGCACGTGTCCTGGACGTGTCCTGGACGTGTCCTGGACAAGCGGCCGCTTCTCGGAGGTGCCACTAGCCCCGTGCGGCGGGCCCGTCGGCGTCGGCAACCTGTAGGAAAGTTCCGGCACGGTTCATGGAAAGTACCCGTGCGGCGGGGCCGTCGGCGTCAAGCGACCTCGCGCAGCACTTGCACGGCGTACAAGCGGACCTCGGGGTCTGCCGTGGTCGCGAGGCCGAAGAGCGTCTCCTGCAGCGCCTCGTCGCTGAAGACGGGCTCGCCTAACCAACGAGGAGAATCAATGGGTTGAACTAGCCCTGCAGCGCCCCGTCGGCACAGGCAAGCTCGCCCGGCGTGTAGTGGGCGATGACGAGGAGTGCCTTGAGCATGCCTCGCTGCACGCGCAGCTCGGAGCTGCAGGCGGCGGCGAGCGCGGCGTCCTCGTGCGCGTGCGCCAGACCGACCCTCGCCTACGACCATGGAGCGCTGCATGACGCGCACTGACGCCCTGCGCGTGCGCCAGAGCAGCCCTCGCCCTCGCTGCCGGGTCAACACGCGCCTCCGCCGCAACCATGCGCGCCTGAGTCGTCACATCCTCCCCCGTGCGTGAGCTTGCTCACCCCCCCCCTCGCCTCCTCCGCAGCCACGCGCGCCTCCGAGAATGGAGCGCTCGCCGCCCACCTCGCCTCCGCCGCCTCGACTCGCGCCACCGACGCCGAGTGCAGCGCCGCCATCAGCAAGTTGAGCAGCGCGCGCAGCCCTCCCGCCGCCACGTGGCCGCACGTCCGCACCAGCCAAGCCGGCATCGGCGGTGCGTCCGCCGCCGCACGAGGCACCTGCGGGCAGGGGCCCTGGAAGGGTCAGAGAAACTTCCCGGGAGGGCGGAGCCCGGCTGCCGGCCGAAGCACCGAATCGTACGCGACGGAGCCGTCCCACGGCGGCAGCCGCAGCGCGCACTGCGCGAGGACCACGCACTCCTCGACGCTCAGTCTCGCCTGACTCGTCCACTACTCGTGACTGGTCACGCACTCGCGCCAGGACTGCGCACTCGACGCTCAGTCTCGCCAGCTCCTCGCGAGACGCGACGCCGCCTCCGTCGCCACCAGAACGGCCTCGCCGCAGCGTGCCGCCGCCCTCGCCCCCGGCCGCCCCGCCCCCGCCCCCGCCTCCGCCTCCGCCGCCTCCGCCGCCTCCGCCTCCGCTTCCTCCGCCTCTGCCTCCGCCTCCGCCGCCGCCTCCGCCGCCATCGCCTCCGCCGCCTCCGGAGCCGCCGCGGCGCAGCGTGCCACCCGAGGCGCGCCCGCTGCTGCCAGCCGCCGCCTCTCCCGCACTGCGCCTGTGCGACAAGCCGAGCGTCGCCGCCAGCTCCGCCTCGAGATCGGAGCCGTCGTCGCGGTAGTAGCAGTGCGCCTCGACGTCTGGACTTGGCCACGGGGGGCTGCAGGGCGACGGGAAGTGCGACTCCCGCACCGCCTCGCCGAGCTCGAAGGGCGAGCCCGCCCTCCCGCGCGTGGAGTCGACGGGGCGCCTCGAAGGCGGCGTGACCGGACTGCCAGGCTCGGGCGTGCTCGCCGGGCTCTCCGCCTCCCCGCCCCTCCTCCTTGGTGTCCAGGACGCGTCCGCGCGCGGCGGCAGCCACGACGCGCCGGAGGGGAGGGGGGAGCTCGCCACGCCGCCTCCGCCGCCCTCGCCCCCCCCCTCTGCCGCCCCTGCTCCTCCCCCTCCCCCCCCTCTTCGCGGCAGTGTCCCGCCAGCCTCTCCCGGCAGGACGGGCGCACCCGCCCTCGCCCGCCGCAGCGCCGCCACCGCAGGGGCCGCGGCCACGCTCCCCCGGTCCACGTCCGGGCTTCTCGCCGCGTGGCCCGCCAGGCCGAGGGCGAGTCCTAGGTGCACACACCGACTACTTGAGCAAGGCTAGCCGCTGGGCGCCGCTCCTCCAGCCAAGCAGAGGGAGAGGACCGGACGGGCTCACCACGGGAACCGGGCTGACTCGCCCCCCTCCGCCCGCAGACACCGCGGCGCGGGCGGCGGCCGGGCGCGTCAAATGCGCGGAGGGCGAAGGAGCGCTTCGCCACGGCTCGTTGCCGTCGAGCCGCACAGTCGCATCCAAGCCGAGCGTCCCCCCGCTCTCTGCCTCTCCGGCCGCCGCCACCGCCGCCGGAGCAGCGCGGAAGAGGGTGCGGTCAGGCCGGCTGGCGCTGCCCGACCCGCTCTCAGAAGACGGGACAGGCAAGCCCATCTCCGCCGCAGCCAGCCTCGACGCCTCGCCGGCGCCGATCGGCTTGGGAGGCGCGGCCAGCCGCTCTGTCGCTAGAGGCAGCAGCGCGCCTGAGACAGCGCGACGCGAACCTCTCTGTTGCAAGGCGCGAGCCGCTCTGTTGCAGGGCACGAGCCGCTCTGTCGGCAGGGGCAGCAGCGCGCCTCGTCTTCTCTCAGGCGACGAGTGGGCGGTGACGAAGGGGTGGTCGAGCAGGGTGGAGGCCGAGAGGCGCCTCTCCGGCTCCTGAGGTATCGGGAGATATGGGGAGGTATGGGGAGGTATGGGGAGAGGTGGAGGCCGAGAGGCGCCTCTCCGGCTCCTGGTGGCAGTCACCGCCAGCAGTGAAGCCACTCGCCCTCGGGAAGGCCGAGAGGCGGCTTGGCGGTGAGACGGCCACGTCGACTTTGTGCATGCAGTGGTGGCTCGACTTGTGCAGACGGGCATAGGCGTGCATGTGCGTGCATGTGCGTGGAGCGTGTGCCGAGCGGCTTGCGCTCCGGTGGGACGGTCCACTGGGCGTGGCATGGACTGGCGTGCGCCTTGCAGAGGCACCACTGCAGGAAGGCCTCGAGTTGGCTAGGAAGTGTCTGGGCAGTGTCTAGGGAGGGCGCCTTGCAGAGGCACCACTGCAGGAAGGCCTCGAGTTGGCTAGGAAGTGTCTGGGCAGTGTCTAGGGAGGGCGCCTTGCAGAGGCACCACTGCAGGAAGGCCTCGAGTTGGCTAGGAAGTGTCTGGGCAGTGTCTAGGGAGGGCGCCTTGCAGAGGCACCACTGCAGGAAGGTCTCGAAGGGCCGCCCCCACAGCTCCGGCTGGGAGAGAGTGGGCGGCGGGGCGGACGGGATCTTGAAGAGAGCCTACTCTCGGCCAATCTCGGGTCATCTCGCGTCATCTCGAGGGGCCGAGGCGGCAACGGGATCTTGAAGAGAGCCCGCAGCGCCGGCCGCAGCTGCCAGTGCGGGGGGAACCCTTCCGCCAGCTCGATGGCGGTGATGCCTTTAAAGAATGGAAGGAGTTCGTTAATGAAGTACTCCCCCACTTCCGCCAGCTCGATGGCGGTGATGCCGAGCGACCAGATGTCGGCGGACGAGGCGTAAGGCGCCTGTGGGACGTCTGCGGTGTAAGTAACGTAAGGCGCCTGTGGGACGTCTGCGGTGTCAGACGGCGGCGGACGAGGGCCCGGACGGCACCCACAACGTGAACACGGCCTCGTGCCGTGCACTCAGAGCACCTCGTGGCTGCGAGGGTGTACGAATACGGTGGGCACAGCTGGGGCACGGCCGAGTGCAGCCGAGTGCGCGCGTGTGTCCTCTCGACTCCTCGTCACAGGATGTTCAGGCAGCAGCGTCTATGCACCGCGCCTCTTGGATCACCTCTGGAGCCATCCAGTGCGGCGTGCCTAGATAAACAAAGGAGTGACTCACAAATGAAGAAATACTACCTCGGCAGCCACCAGGTGCGGCGTGCCTAAATAAAGAAATAACGCTGAGAAATAAGGAAATCCCCGCGTCTGGACCCATCCGGTGCGGCGTGCCGATGGCGGTGGACCGCTTGGACAGGGTCGAGCCCAGCTGCACCGCGACGCCTAGAGGAGGCAATCCGGCCCGCCTCCGCCAGCCGTCCAGGCAGGGGTCGAGCCGAGCTGCGCAGCGGCGCCAAAGTCGGCGAGCCGCAGGTCGCCAGACGCGGTGAGAAGGAGGTTGCCCGCCTTCACGTCGCGGTGCAGCATGCGGCACTCCTCGTGCAGGTAGCGCAGCGCGTGCAGCGTCGCCGCCGCCGCCGCCGCCACCTCCTCCTCGCGCAGCGGCGCGCCGCGGCTCCGCATCACGTCGAGCAGCGAGCCAGCCTCGCAGTACTCGGTGACGAGCCAGAGCTCGCCGTCGAAGGCGTGCGAGGCGAGGTGGCGGAGCACGTGCTCGCTCTCGCACAGCCGCAGGCTCTCCGCCTCGGCCATCACCTGCGCCGCCAGCGCCGCCACCTCCTCCTCCTCCTCGGTAGGGATCACCTTGACGGCGACCTCCCGCCCGTCCGAGCGGCGCCGCGCGCGATAGACGCGGCCGTACGATCCGCGCCCAATCTCGCGCTCGAACTTGTAGAGCGTCCGGTCCGATGGCGAGGCCATGCCTCCACACCGAAAGCGCCGGGCCGCCGCCCGAATCGAGCGGCGAGAGCGGTAGCAAGGCAGCGAAGAAGAAAAAAGAATTTAACGAAGAGAAAGCTCTCTCACACCAACAGGTGCGAACTGGCGCGTGCTAGTACCGAAAAAAGAAAAAATAAAAAGCTCTCTACAACTTGCACCTCTCGCGAGGTGGCATGAAGGTTGCAGCGAGAATCGGCGAGAGACTGCGAAGAGAGATAGGAAGAGGCAGACTCCCTAGGGTGGGCGACGGCTAGCGCACCACACACCTCTCCTTAAAATCCCTGTGTGGTGGCGGCGTGCCGTCCTCCCATCCCTCAAATAAATAAATAAAACGGACACCTCTACTAGGAGATGGGTAAAAAGGAACAGGTCCCCGCCCTGCGGTCTTTGTGCAGGGTTCTTTGTGGGTGTGGTCGGCGACTAGCCGGGGTCGTCCTCCCGATGGGGGACTAGCACTAGCCGTCTTCCACATGGTAAGGTAAGGTAAGGTAAGGTAAACTTCTCCACACACACGAGGTGGTGGGGCAAGGGGGGGCAACCCTCGCGTCTCCACGTCTGACGACAGGAGCCCCACGGCATTCAAAGTGCAAGGCCCAGTGCGCGTGGGTGAGCGGTGTGTGTGTGTGTGTGTGTGTGTGTGTGTGTGTGTGTGTGTGTGTGTGTGTGTGTGTGTGTGTGTGTGTGTGTGTGTGTGTGTGTGTGTCTCACGTCACTGCATCCTCCGCCGGTTCCTCCCGTCGCCTCTTCTTTGTTCGAATGTTTTTCAATCCATCCTTCACGAAGCCCTCCCATGTAGCTAGCGTTCTTGGCGAATGTCTCGAAATGGCCAGCAGGCGCTGTCTGCTCGCGGTCTGTGCGGGCCGCTCGTCCTCCTCGCCCTTCTTTCGTCCTCCCGTCCCTCCCCTCCACCATGGCCTTCTCGGCACTTCTTTCTCCATCCGCCTCGCCCTGCCTTTTCGCATCGTGCCGTTCGCCCTCCATTCGGTGACCTCCATGGCTGTCCGCCCCTTTTTGGGTGGCGCTCTCGATACGGTTGCGTCAACCTCGACGTCACTGTCGCCCTCCCCGTCCCCGCCGGCGTCCGTGCCTCGGTTCGCGTCATCGGTAGCGTCTCCGTTGTTCCCTCGTGCCCCGCCGTCGCCCTCTCTGCTCGGGCCGTTAGCGATTTCGCTCCTCCTGCGTGTCGCCCCTCCGTCCCCTCCCCTTTCTTCGTCGTCATCGTCGCTGTCGCGAAAGCCCTCCGGTCCCTCGATTCCCTCGCCTATCCCCTCCGCTGCGTCGTCCCAGTTTATATCCTCATCCTCTGCGCACGTCGCGTTGGCTTCCTCTCTCCCCCTTTCCTCCCTGCCCCTCTCGCTGTCTGGTGTTAATGGACCCCCTTCCTCTCCCTCGCCACCGTCACCGTCTCCATCCCCGTCGCTACCGCCCTCCATGCCCGCCGCCCTTTGTTTCACACTCGTCTCTGCCATGTCCGCCGTCGCCGCCGTCCTGTCTGCTGCGCTCTGTGCTCCGTGGTACAGTCGCTTATTGTTGCTCAGGATTAGCTCACGCACCAGGACAGCCTCCTGCTCGTTATTTTGGCTTGCCGATATGCATCCAAAGTTCCACGCTAGCTCCTCCTTCGTCACGTCTATCTTTTTGCAGTATCTCGCGAATGCCGTCCGCGCTTGCTGGGGTGTTATTGCGTTCGGATCCGCCCTGGTCCCCGCCCTGTATCCCATCTCCTTGCGGTGGCTCCTGTATGAGTCCCCATATGACCATGTGATTTCTTGGCCTTCCTTGACTCCCCTCTCTGCAAACAGGACCATCACCTGCGCAGCTGCCTTGCCTAATTGTATCTCCTCGTAGCGTACGAAGTGCGTCGCCCTCGTGCCTCGTTTCGGCTCATTCGATGCTGCAGGCCAATCGAAGTTACAGCGCGCCGCGACGCTGTCAAAGTCGTCCTCGCCCTCGTCGTCACTTCCATCCAGCTGCGTCCCCCCTGCTGCCGTGTGTCGTGATAGTTCGTCTGGTACTGTCTCTGGTGGCTGCGCCGTTCCTGTCCGGAAGATCTCTCCAGTGTAGATGCTACACACCTCAAATTTCTCTAGCCTCCTCGTCGCCAGTAGGCCGAGTTCCCCTTCCGCTATGCTAGAGGGGCCTACCTTCGCCCCTTCCACCGTGCCGCCCGTCGTTAGCATGGCCGTCGTTACTTTCGCCGCCGCCTCTGCTGCTTGTCGGCGGAGCGTCTCGCGCCTTCCCTCGTCCACATGGTCCCTCGGGTCCCTGCTGCTCCTAATCTCGTCGTACATCCTCCTGCTGATCTCAGCAACATCCTGCTCCCTCCCTCGTCTCGCCCTGCGCGTCTGCTCCGCCTCCACATCGTCTGCCCTGCGTCGTCTGGTGACGGGTCCTCCGTACCTCCCATCCCTCCCTTGGGTTGTCTGTTTTCTTTCTTTCTTTCTTTTGCACCTCTCGCACCTCGACAAGGACTACATCAAGGAGACAGCGAAACCATCCATCCGCGCCGACGCCATCGGCGTCACCACCGCCTCCCAGACATTGGTTGTCGGATCATACCGCTCGACCGAGCTGAGGGACGAGGCGCCGTTGTGCCCGCCAACAGCACACAACTTGCCGTCGAGCGCCGCCGCGGCCAGGGTCATCCTCACTGTAGTCATCGGCGCCACTGCCTCCCACGCGTTCGTCACGGGATCGTACCGCTCCACCGAGCTGAGGACGCCGTCGTGACCACGCCCGCCAGCAGCGTACAGCTTGCCGTCGAGCACCGCCACGCCGAAAGCTACCCGCCGCACCGCCATCGGCGTCACCGCCTCCCACGCGTCCAAGGCCGGGTCGTACCGCTCGACCGAGCTGAGGATGCCGTTGTTGTACCCGCCCACAGCGTACAGCTTGCCATCGAGCACCGCCACGGCGTGATTCTCGCGTGCTGTCGCCATCGGCGCCACCGCCTCCCACGCGTTCGCAGCCGGGTCGTACCGCTCCACGGAGCTGAGGAGGCCGTCGTCGTCATCGCCTCCCACAGTGTACAGCTTGCCGTCGAGCACCGCCATGGCGTGAACAAACCGCTCGACCGCCATCGGCGCCACAGCCTCCCACGCTTTCGTTTCAAAGTCGTACCGCTCCACCAGGTTGGAAGTTGCGCCGTCCTCCTCGTCGTCCTCGCCATCGTCTACCGCAACTTGGCCGCCCGCCGCGTAGAGCTTGCCATCGAGCACCGCCATGCCGGCATACTTTCGTGCCGACAGCATTGGCGCCACAGCCTCCCCCTCCCACGCATTCGTTGACGGGTCGTACCGCTCCAGCGAGTTGAGAAACTCGTCGTTGCTGCCGTAGCCGCCGATCACGAGCATGCGCTGCCTCTCGCGCTTCTTCAGCGTCTCCTTCCAGCCGCGGCGCCACGCGCGGCACGTCCCCTTGGCGGCGTGCTCCTTGGTCGGCAGCTGGGCGAGGATGTGCGGGGCGAGGTCCGGCGAGAGGAGGACCTCGGAGAGGACCCACTCGGGCTGCTCCACGAGCCGAGCGGCGTGCTCCTCCGCCACGCGCAGCGCGGCGTCGCTCGCACCCGCCTGCGCCTCGATGATGGCGCACAGCTGCTCTGGCGAGAGGCCCGCGACGCGGGCGCCGATGCGGTGGGAGGCCATGGTGCAGCAGGCGAGCGCTGGCGAGTTTCGGAACCCAACAACTAAAAGAATTCTCCGCGCCACAGATACACCACTGGAGCCGCCTAAGCGACTCCCGCGAGGACGGCGAGGACGGCGAACTAAACTAAAAGATTTTTACGCTAATAAGAAACGAAAAAAGCATACCAACATTTGCCAACAATATACCTACAACAACGCAAAATTCCATCTTTCTTCCCCGGCCTGCTCTCGGGAGCCCCCCCCCCCCCCCCCTCGCCAAATCAGCCCGGCACGCCCAGGATCGACGCGAGAAAGGCCTATCCACACGCCAATGCTGTCGCAAGAGGTCTGTTGGCGCCGATGAGGGCTACATATGGAGAAGAGAAGTCTCTCTCTCTCTCTCTCTCTCATATGGCGGTGGCGCCTCGTGCCGACGCTGCCTCGCCGCGTCCGACTGGCCATTCGCGCGGCCGTCGAGGCCCATCGGCGCGACGACGTTGCTCGGGTCCCACAAGTCTTTGGTGTTGCAGATTGAGCGCGTGTCGTCCGACGGCCTGCTCTCCACGTGCACCACCCGCACCGCGTGGCTACCTGTTTGCATCATGACGTCTAAGCGACTCTGAGTCGTAGCCACAGGCCGGCCCTGTTGCGCGGGTACCCGGTCCGAGAGACACCGCGACGGTCACCTCGGGCGGCAGCTTGGTCTCTCCCTCAAGGGTGACGGAGACGGAGAGCTTTCCCGACGGCTCGATGAGCTGCATGTCGAGCGCCTGCGCACAGGTGGAGCGGGGTGAGGAGCATCTCTTGTCTGCCGCAAAGAGAGTGGCCGGGCTGAACTATCGCACGCCTGTCGCTCCATGTCGATCAGCAGCCGGAGCTGAGCGCCCTTGGTCAGAGGCTTGAGCACCATCTCCGTCTCGCGCCCCTTGTACACCACGCGGCCACTCCCGCTCTGCACCCCAATGCAGTGCTGGTCCGCCGAGCCACCGCAGAAGGGCGTATCCCAGCCGCCGGGCGAAAAGTTGCGGCCGACGACGCCGTAGAACGCGTCGCCCTCGGCCTGGTCGATTGCGAGGACCACCTCAGTCAATCGCTTGGAAACGAACCCCTCCGCCAGCTGACAGCCCCATCCGGCCGTGGCCTTGCGCGCCACCATCAGCCGCTCCCCCGGCTCCACCTCGACCCCGGCACCAGTACGGTCGGCGCGCCAGCAGGCGCACGGGACAGGACCCGAATCCACGGCGGGAATCTTTGCCGCGGGGAGCGCTTCAACCACAACCACCTTCTCCTCCCCCTTGTCCTGCTGCTGCTTTTGCGACGACAGCTCCCTCGCCGCAACCGCCGCCGCGCCCGCGGCAGCCTTGCGGGACTCCTTGTCTTCGGCAGCCTTCTTGGTGGGCGGCGACGCGCCGCCGCGCTCCCCCTCCGCCACCTTCCTTCCGGTCCCCTGGCTGGAGCGCCGAAACAGGGGCATTGGGACAGTGGTACAGACACCAATCAACGGCCACGAAACGTAGTTCCTGTGTCGATCGATCAAAGGCAGCGTCGACGCGTCGAGGCTCGGACTGGACGAGAGGGACGGGGGTGGGGCGCGGTCAACCTCTGCAGAACCTGTTTGAGCTATTACCAGACAAGCCCTTCTTTTTTGGGTGACGGGGACGAATTTTTGGCGAAGTAGATAGAGGCAACGCGAAGCAAAAGTAGAGAAAAGCAGACCCACGTCGCGTTTCTCCTCGCTGCGCGGTGTGCGCGGGGCGGAGGCGGTATAAACGTTCGAGCCGCCGGAGCGAGCGAGCTGGCGCTCTAAGGCTCTATCAGACCTAGCCTCCGGAATCGCGACTGTCACGACGGAGTAGAGGGGAGCTCATCTGGGACAGTTAAGTAGAGGCAACAGAGAAAAGAGATGCAAAAAGAGATGCAAAAACATGCAGCACTCAGCCTTCCCTCCCCCTCCCGGATGGAAGTACTACCTGAGCTCGACCGTGCTTGACTTCGCTGTTCAGATGGGAAGCGGTAACCCACGGTGATATGGCCGCATGTACCAACTTTGTTGAGGCCGGAACACCATGTACGCACTGTATCTGGGAAAATGACTTGTGGAACAAACTGGGCAAGCAGCGCGTCGAGCGGCGGCACGAGGAGCAGCTTGAGCAGCTGGTGCAGCGCACGCTGGACCTCATTTCTTCGTGCCGTGCACGCGAGCTGGCCAATGTGTCTCACGGCGTTGCAAAGTGCGGCCTGCAAGCGAGGATGGTGCACCCGTTGTTCGTAGCGGTGGCGGAGGCGGCGGTGCGCGGCGAGCTGGATGGCTTCAACCCTCAGAACCTGTTGTACACAGCCGTGGCGGAGGCGGCGGTGCGCGGCGGGCTGGCTGGCTTCAAGCCTCAGGCGCTGGCCAACACGGCGTGGGCGTACGCGACGGCGGGCGTGGCTGCGGACGCGCTGTACGAAGCGGTGGCGGAGGCGGCGGTGCGCAGCGGGCTGGCTGGTTTCAACCCTCAGAACCTAACCAACACGGTGTGGGCGAAACTGCCTCTTCACAGTTCACGGCGGACCGGTACACTAGTCATCTAGAGTTCGGCCATCTGCGAGCCCCTTAGAATGCTCCATCGTGGCACAGTGACGCAACCGCAACACAAACGCACAACAAACACGCTAGCAAACAAAACGCAAAGCCCCGGCTGACGGCAGCGGAAGGCAGCGCGGCATTGCCCCTCCTCCTTGCGCTCGCCACGAGTGCGCCTGCCCCCTTCTGCTTCGCGTGCGACAGCTCATGGTGGACCCAGATCTCGTTGAGACGCGACGGGCTTTCGTGGGGATGGTGCTCGAAACCGCGCGATCGCAGCAATGCTCGGATCGGGTCATTGACTGACTCAATGAGCAGCACCGACACGGGGATGGACCAATCCATCCCCTTTAGCACCGCCAGTTCCGCGCCCTCGACGTCCAGCGACCAAAAGTCGAGCCGTTCGACTCCAAGCGCACGCAGAACCGCGCCAATCGGAACGGAACGCACCAAATAGCTATCCGCGCCGCCCTTGAGAAGGCTGCCGCAGCAGCCGTGCCCAGAGAAGCGCAGTGTCTGGTGGGCCTCGCCAAGGGCCGCCTCCAGGCGGAAGGCAGCGGGGCGGCGCGTGAAGAGCTTTGCAAAGTTCAGGGGTGACGCCTCAACCATCAGTACGCGCCAGCCGAGATAACGCTCGTAGAAGTAAGAATTTGAGAGGCTGGCCGCACCATCGAGGCCCCCAACCTCGAGGACGAAGCCGTCGCGCTTTCCAGGAAAGAAGGTGCGGTACACGTGGAGGGAGTCATACATGAAGTAGTCTCTGCCGAACGTGGACTCGTACGCGCGTTGCTCGATCGCCCGCTCGGCCCACGACTCGCCACCGTCAACCCGGCCAGATGCAAAGGCCTTTGGCGCCAAGTCATACGCGACGATGGGACTCGCCGTTGCCGGAGGCACCGGCGTGAAGATCAGAAGCGGCTCGGGTTGTGAGGAGTTCAGCAGGCGCCGCTGACGACTCAAGCGGCGTAGGCGCCTTTCCGCGGCCAGCACGAGCTTCGGATCAGCTTGGCTAGTCATGCACGTGCCTGCAGAGCAGCGCATCTCATGTACTCCACCCGCGTAGACGGAGCTTGACGCGCGGCTCCGCAGCCGTCCCAAGCAGACGGCACGGCTATCGGACGTGCCATCGGACATCGCATGCGGTACAAACAGTGCTCCATCGCCAAAGGAAGGGGCCTGCCGGTAACCCTCGCCGCGCGCCTGACAATCGGATCGCGAGGCGGCACAGTTGACTGCGACACACTCGGGCCAGCGTCGGCACAGGTGGAGAGCGGAGAAGCGTGGAAACGAGCACTGCCCTTCGACCGGCGGCGGCTGGATACAGCCAAACTGCCTCTTCCCGCGAAGGCACGTGGCACCAGAGCACTCAGCGACGATCGCAGGACGGCACGAAACGTCGTGCTCGGCAAGAGTGAGGAGGCAGGCAAGCAGCATCGAATGAGGGGGTACTCGGTGGTCAGCCAGGGAGCGAGGTTTCATTAAAAATCCCCGTCGTGGCGGCGTGCCGTCCTCCCATCCCTCCATTGGCTTGTCTGTTTTCTTTCTTTCTTTCTTAATTATGACTTTGACAAGCTGAGATTTTGTTTGAGACTTACGTGACTGTCAGTGTGCGTCGACAATTTCTTTTTCTTCTCGGCGTAGGAAGATTTTTAGCGATGCCAGTCGTGCGTGCGATCGCATGCACATGTGCATGTGCATGCAGCGGCCGACTCGGACGGACGGAGTGGCATGTAAGACGCGAGTGCTGAGAGATCCATCTGGATCCAGTGTCGACAGTCCGTCGAGAAGTTGTCCAGAGCTCACGGTCTGTGCGGGCCGCTCGTTCTCCTGCGACCTGCGGGGTAGTGCATCCGCCGCACGCTAGCAGAGGTCTACGCGTCGAGCCCCATGCCAAAGACATTGTACGTGCAGTCGGACAATGCGTCGGACAACAAGTGCTGGACCATGCTAGCATTCTTTGCGATGATGGTGCACCACAGCTACGTTTCGGAGGTCTTCTTTTCCTTCCTTCTCGTCGGCCACACGCACGAAGACATTGATCAGTTCTTCTCTTCGCTCTCCAAATTTCTCAAGAGAGAGTTGACACGGGTCACCACGCCGTCCAAGTTTCAAGAAGGCATTCAGCAAGCCATGGGCAACCGAGCGTACGGACTGATCGAGCCAATCGACAGTGTCTTTGACTGGATAAAGTGGTTCGAGCCTTACCTGTTGGACACCGGCGATCGCGCGACGGGAATTCACGAGGCTTATGTCGACGACGAGATTCACAAGCCGCACCACTTCTGGATTCACAAAAAGCCGTCGGGCGACGTCGTATTTCACTACAAGGAGCTTGCAACGGACCCAGTGTGGCTGCCCTCCACCAACCCAGACGAGGTGAAGGTCTCGGACCCAAACGGCATCCCGATCTTCAAGAGACCACCGCCGGATCCCATGATGGAAGGCGCCTCGCCAAGGGAGGCGCCGTTTGCGAGCGATTAGATAGCCAAGTGGTGTGTTTTGCTCTTTTTACTCTAACACTTCCCTTTAAACCTCGTCACATGTCGAACTGCTGGCTTCGCCGATCGTCACGCGCTCTCGCTTCCCAGGCGAGGCGCTCGGCGTAGAACCTACTGTAGGTAAGTGGACGTGGTTTCACGCGCTCGCGGTCCTCGGCAAGGAGTGACCCTGTGGCGTGGTGACTGGCACTCGGCCCCCTCACCGCCGCCGATGCCACCCCACCGACGCCGCCGCCCTCTCTGCCGGCGCTGCCATCGGCTCTCACCGCCACCACCGTCGCCGCCACTCCCGTCGCCGAACCTCGGTGTGGTGCTGTGCCGCCAGTGTGATGTCTCCCTCCGCCGCACGGTTGTTCAGCTCAGAGCTGTGCTTGCAGCAGTGCTGTGCGCCTACAGTGGCTTCAGGAGCCAACAACCCACGTCCTCAGGGATCGGCACAAATGAGTACGCGAAAGGGAGTCGACTATCGCCGTAAAGGCTCGACGTCTCGTAAGCACCTGGCCCCACGCGCCTAGCGCGGCGTGACAGAGTTGGTTTCTAGAGCTGGCTCGCGATCTCAGGGTCGTGAGGGGCCGGCCTAAGCAGGGGTAATCGTACAACGCCGGCTGTTGTGACTGGATTCATCTTCTCTCAGATCTCACGGCCGAGCCGAGGTGAGCTGGCGCGCCGCAGCGGGAGAGAACAAGCCATGGCACCGCTGAGCACAATCGGCGCTTGTCTGCGCAACCAGTGTTTGAAACGCCATCGTTTTTGCTATCCATGGACCTTATTCGCATGCCGACCCAATTTCACGGCTTTTTGTATGGACCCAGACTTCGCCATTATGGACGGACATCTCTGGCCGAGAGACGCCATCCATGGCGAAGCAAAAGAATTTTACGACGGAACTGCCTCGCACAACAATTTTACAACTCAAGGCGTTCTGAGGAAGCCGTCGCCCGCGCCTCGCCTGTCGCGTGAATCGTGTCGTGCGAAGCAAAAGAATTTTACAACAAAACTCCCTCGCACAACACTGGGCACAGGCATTTTACAACAAAAGCTCCCTCGCACAACACTGGGCAAAAGAAACGCACCTCCACACTCAGTTTGCCTCCGACGCCGATCTCCCCTCTCTCTTTCTTTTGGCCCTGCCGAATTATACTTGTTGTAATCGCAAGGCTTCACCAATGCACACCAAAGAGGAAGATTATCGTCACGACACCACGCATGGGGAAAAATATTTTCGTGGCCACGATAATCTCGTACGGGCGCGAGGTAGACGCTAGACGAAGAGTGCGTGTCGTGTGTCTTACTACTCAAAAGTTGATGAAAGTGTCCCGCGGCGCAATTGTTATGACCCTGACCCGCAACAGCATCCACTCTCTCAGGCACGCTGCAGTACACGGTGGCCGATCCCTGGTGAGCCCCCGGACACGGCCCCCGCCCCTTCCTCCCCACCTCGGCACACCCACACTGTGGAGACCCTTTCCCCAAACCCCCCCCCCCCCCCCCCTCGCACTCTAGCGCGGCGGCCCGTACCCGGGAGGCGGCGGGTTATTCCACGCGTTGAAGTGGGGGTGCTGCTGGCCGGCGTGTCGCGCCTCGTATGCCGTTCGCGCCTCGAGTCGTGCTATCTTGTTCGTCCGCCCACGCCGCCGCCGTTCATCGGAATCCTGCTGCTCGGCACGGAGCGCTGCCAGCTCCTCAACGCAATCGCGCGGGCCCGGCACGGCAGCCATCCAAGGCGCGCTCGAGCTCGGCGGGCAAGCGGGAAGGTAGTGCGGTGTGTAGGGTGGTTGGTAGGGCGATGGGGCCCACTGCAACGACTGAGGGCGGGGCGGCTGCCACACTCCGCCAGCGAAAGGCTGCATGGCGGCGTGAGGCGCAGCCTGCGCAGCCGAGTACATGCCGCCCTGCGCAGCCGAGTACATGCCGCCCTGCGCGGCGCCTTGCGCGGCGCCCTGCGCCGGGCCCTGCATGCCCACCTGAGGCCACCCGCCATCGTGGCCTGGCGGCCACGAGATCGGCTGCTGACACGGCGGCTGTTGCTGCCAAAACTCCGGAGGCCTCTGCGAGAACGGCTGCTGCGCCACAGCCGCAGCGGCTGCCGGCGCTTCCCCCCCGACGCCGCCACCACATCCGCCACAGGCACCGCTGCCGAGGCCGGCGGGAGCGGCTCCACAGCTGAAGGCATCCCGTCGGTGTCAGTCACCATCCAAGATATCAACGCAATGTCGCTCCGAGAGCTCAAAGGTTTGGCACGAGGGATGCATGGCTCCCAGGCCAGCAGCGACCCAGGCATGAGCCTGCTGGCACCAAGTCGGCTGCGAGCAAGGCTCCGGACACAGATGACCAGTGCCTCAATTTTCAGGACGTCCCGGGTCGAACTGGCGAATGTGTGGTGTTCGATTTCCTCAGTCGCCGAACCTCGGCGGCTGTAGCTGCCTTTTGCCGCAAAGTTGGGCTCAAAACGAAGACACACTTCCGCATTGACCAAGTCCAGAATGCGTGCGGTGACATTGCCGCAGTGTCAATGGTCGCCATGCGCATGGCCGGCGACGACTTCTACGAGGTTGAAATGGACCAGCTCGTCGGGTTCAACAACGAGGCTGCAGTTCGGAACGTTCGGGATACGATCAATGCGCCTCACCACCATGTCGGCAATTGGGAACAAGCGCAGTTGGAGGGCGACCAGATCATTCAGATCGTCAAGGCGTTCAACCCGGACCGGCAGCTCCGCTGGCTCCGAGGGCCGCTCCCGATGGATGTGTTCACCACGTACATGTCGGGCAAACTCATGGCCGCCGATGGAGAGATCAATCTCGTTGCCCGAGGAAGGGCGTGCTGAGCTCGAGGCACGCACTGGTTTGCCGTGGCATTCCGGGCGCTCCCTGCAGAGCCGGAGCGGTGCGTGCCCCAGCGGCGTCCCACCGCCCTGACCGTGTCGCCGGCGCCTTGGTGTGTTTCCCGTGAATTCTTTTCCCCATTCGGTGCCTGAGTCGTGCCGGTGCGCAAGTCGAGTGCTGTGCAAATCGGTGCCGGTGCGCAAGTCACGTGCCAGTGGTGCCCAGTTACGTGCCCAGTGAGCAGTGTGCGAACGCGCACCCCCGGGGCTAGGGCTCTCTTGCCCGCAACCCGACACCGATCATCCGGCCCGCTGGGTGCGCTTCTTAGCTCCCCGGCCCTGGATGTGAGGTTACCGACTGCACTCCAAGTGCTCCAAGTGCAAACAAAACTCCCTCGCACGACACTGGGCACGGGACAGTGCGCGCCAGTCCCGTGCCCAGTGTCGTGCGCGAAAAAGAATTTTACAACAACTCCCTCGCACAACACTAGGCACGGGACTGCACTGGCGCGCACTGGCACTACTGACGTGAACACAAACACAGTGTGTGTTGTGCGCGAAAAAGAAGACGCGCATTCCTCGAACGTCGAAGTTTCTCTCACACCGCCGGTGGAGAGGCCGGAGCGAACAATTTGGTCTCGGCCCCAGTGTCGTGCAAAAAAGACAACAAACAAGCAGGAATCAAACGAATGCAATGGAAAAAGAAATCGCGCTGCGCAAAATCCACACGACAGAACGTACCCAGCTACCCTTTACTGCATCTCGCGCGTGATCGCGAAGCGCAGCACGCACGCGCTAAAGTCGCGCGCCGCGATGCCGTTCGTGTTTCCTGCCGAGTCGAGATGGTGCCGCTCGTGGATCTCGTAGAGCGAGACGACGAGGAGCGCCGCCCGCGCGCGCGCCGCCGCGGGGAAGAGCGAGTGGCTTGCCGGCGACCACGGCGCCGCCGCCCGCCGGATCAGCGCCGCCGCCTCGCCCGCGCCGCCCGCGGCGCGCTGCAGCGGCGTCGGCTCGCCCTCGTGCAGGCTTGCGCCGCTGCGCAGCAGGGAGAGAGCGCGGGCGGCGGTGAGGCTCTCAAGGTGCGCGAGCGGCGTCCAGCCGCGGCTGGCGACCAGCCAGGCGGCGAGGTCGGCGTGGCCTGCGCTGGTTGCCATTTCCTCGGGCGTGCCGAAGGGCGGCACCGCGGCGCGGGAGGCGCCGTAGGAGGAGAGGAGCTTGGCGACCTCGAGGTGGCCCTTGTAACACGCCATGAGCAGCGGCGTGGTGCCGTCGCTGCTGGCTTGGTTGATCGCGGCGCCAGCCTCGAGGAGCAACAGGGCGACGTCGAGGTGGCCCTTCTGGCATGCCACGAACAGCGGCGTGACGCCGTTCTGCGCGGCTTGTTCGACCGCCGCGCCGGACTCGAGGAGCAGCCGGACAATGTCGAGGTGGCCGTCCTGGCACGCCCTGCACAGCGGCGTGAAGCCGTCCTCCATGGCGTTGGCCTGGTCGACCGAAGCGCCGGCGTCGCGTAGCAGCCGGGCGATCTCGACGTGGCCCTCCTGGCACGCAGCGTACAGCGGCGTGAAGCCCTCAGAATCTGCTTGGTTCACCGCGGCGCCGGCGGCGATCATCAGCCGGACGCAGTCGATCTCGCCCTCCTGGCTCGCAGCGCTCAGCGGTGTGACGCCTTCAGCGTCAGCTTGGTCGATCGCCGCGCCAGCCTCGAGAAGCAGCTGGGCGCACTCGACGTGGCCCTCCGCGCACGCCATGAACAGCGGCGTGGCGCCATTCCCCGTGGCTTGGTTGACCGAAGCGCCGGCCTCGAGAAGCAGCCGGACCATCTCGACCTTGCCCTGGTAGCACGCGATGAGCAGCGGCGTGAAGCCGTCCTCATTGGCTTGGTCGACCGCTGCGCTAGCCTCGAGGAGCAGCCGGGCGACCTCGGGGTGGCCGTTCTGGCACGCGATGAGCAGTGCCGACGCGCCGCCGCTGCTACCACCTTCGCCGCCCGTCGTCGCCCCGACGCTCGCGCCGGCCTCAAGCAGCAGCCGCACCGCCTCGGCCTGCCCGTGGCGAGCGGCCCAGGTCAGCAGCGTGTCTTGCTTCTCGGTGTCGAGCCGCGCGTCGAGACTGCCGTGCGTCCGCCGGCCGGAGAGGTGGGCGCGCAGCGCGGCGATGTCGGCGGCGGCGATGTCGGCGAGCAGCGTGGCGGGCGGGCTCGCGGCGGGCGCCATATACCTCACCGAGTCGAGACGCGGCGGCTACGTCAGAGAGGGCGGTGTCTCGCACGGCGCCCGCCAGCGGACGGCGCTCTCGCGGTGGCGCCGAGGCGACTCGCGCTTGGGCGGCGTCCTTGGTCGGCCCGCGCGCCGACTACGACCCGGCGCAGCCGCTGAGTCTGGGCGAGATCGCCGTCGGATCGCCGCTGAGTCTGAAGAATTTACGCCACTTATCTGACAGGAGAAAAGACGAGCACGTGTGTTTTTGTGTGACCGTAGCCTGAGTGAGTGTGTGGCGGGCGCGCCGCGGCCGCGCGCAACCTTCGTCACAATGCCAACCGCGCGCGGCCGTCGACCGGCAAGCACACGCCTCGACTCGGACACACTGTTCCGAGGGCAAGGGAGAGGGGCTGGCCCCTATAGCCCGAGAGGGGAGCTTCCGAGACCCACTACATGACCACGCACACCTCATCCCGCGGCCTGGCGGTCGGCGGGATTGCAACCAGTCTTCGCGTGCCGCCTGTCGTTCACTCGGGCGCCTTGGGCGTCGGGGTGGCGAGCAGGGGACGCAGCTCTGTGAGCGCCCAGCGACGCGTGCCGGATGGAGTCCGGCCGCGGGTGACTAGGGAAGTTCGCTCAGGATGTGTGGCAGCCGCCCCGTTGGCTGAGTGTCTTGTCTTGTGGTTCTGTGTGTCGCTCCTGTGTGACCGTCATCGCCCGTCCTGCGTCCACCCATATCGCGTTGGTGTCCCAGTCGTTGGTCGGACTGTGTTTCGCCTTCCCATCAATCAATGTGTGTGAAACCGCCAATGGCAGTTATCAGTTGTGCGGCCGTCGCCGTGGCTCTCCTCTGCCGCGGCGGCTGCTGCGCGCACGCGGCGGCGCCGCTCTCTCGCGAGACGGCTGGCGACGTGGCTCGCGGCCGACGTACGCTGCGCTCGTCCGACCGCCCGCGGCGTGGCGTGCGCGGCGCTGCGCGCCGCTCTGCGAGCGCTTCTGCGCTGCTGTCACACTGCACTGTCTCTCTCTGGTGCTGCTGCTGGTGGTGATGTTGCTGCTGCTGGTGCATATGCTGCTGCTGGCGCGGCGCGGCTCTGCGACTCGGCTCGAGACGCGCGTCGGGAGCATCTGACACGGCGGCGTCGGGCAGGTTGCGCCTCTCTCTGGTGCTGGTGGTGCTGGTGGTGCTGGTGCTGCTGGTGGTGATGCTGCTGCTGGTGCGGCGCGGCTCTCCGACTCGACTCGAGGCGCGCGTCGTGGCAATCTGACGCGGCGGGCGGCGTCGCGGGCGGCAGCGATCGAGGCTCGACGGTGGAGGTGGAGGCTGGAGGCTGGAGGCTGTGTGGTGGACCTTTGACTAACTCTCACCCGCCGCCGCTCCGACGGTGAAGCGGCGGGGATCGTCAGCGGATCGACGACTAGTTCGTGCTCGCGAGCGGGAGGCCGAGGCGGCGCTGAACTGTAATGCGCATCGCCCACGTCTCCATCTTCATCTCATCCCGCAAAGAAAGAAACACACAAGAGCACCACTCTTGGAGCGCCGCCACTACCACCCAGAGCGCTGCAAGCAACGCCGGGCAATGACGGCTTACCGCCCACCCAGCCCCCCCTCGGCACACCCCGGCAGCCAATCAATGTGTGACGGCTCGAACCCGCTAAGCCATCCCGCAAGCGGGATGGCCCGCCACTCGAACCCGCAAGCGGGCGTACGAACCGCGAGCGGCTCGCACTCGTGACACGCAGGCGTCTTCAGACGGCGCCGGGGCTAGGCGACCGAAGAGGAACTACGGCAAGAACCGCACACCACCCGCTGTGCGCTGACGAGCGCTCGCGGAACTGGTCCGCGGCGCCCGCCAGGGGCGTGCGCGAGAAAGGGCTCGGAGCCCTTTTCTGTGAGCAGGGATTCCCTCCCGGCGGGGGTTGTGGCGGAGAGCCAAAGAAAGAAAGAAAACAGACAACCCAAGGGAGGGATGGGAGGACCGCGGCCAACACCTTTTTATTCTCGAGACTCCGGAAGCACCGACGCCCTGACGATCCCTGACAGGAGCGCCCGCTGCTTTCCACTGCCGAGGAACGCGCTCGCCGCCTTGCCATCGCCGCTGCAGCCGGTGCAGCTCCTCGCCCTGCCAACGGATCTGCTACCGTGGGAGCCAATGCCGAGGAACGCGCTCACCGCCTTGCCATCGCCGCAGCAGCCGGCGCAGCTCCTCGCCCTGCCAACCGACCTGCTATCGCGCATCGTATCGCAGTGCGACCCAGTCGACATCGCTCGCATTGCAGCCGTCTCGCTCCTCTTGCACGAATCGGTTGTTGAGGAGGGCCTGCACTTGCGGGCGCAAGAGCTAGGCTACGAGCTGCCTCCGCGACTGGCCGTGCGCTCGCTCTGCCTAGTGGCTTTGCAGCGCGAGGCCAACCTTCCAGCGAGGGTGGCGGCAGGATCAGAGCACAGCGTCTTCATCAACGGCGAGGGGCGGCTGTTCACGTGCGGTAAGCCTGAATCTTACCTGCGAGGAATTCTCGGGCATGGCGGGGGTGTGGAGCAACTGCACGTACCGACCCAGATCCCGTCGATGCTCGACGGCGAGCGCGCAGTCAGCGTGGACGCAAGTGGAGGCGAGCACAACTTGTGTATTACCACCAACGGTTCTCTCTGGAGCTGGGGATATGGAAGTTTGGGCTGCCTGGGTCACGGCAGCAGGCAATGCGAGCCCCAGCCAAGAAGGATCGATGCCTTGGCTGGCCATTGCGTCGTCGCACTCTCGACGGCTTTCATGCACAGCGTGGCCGTCACCGCCGACGGAGCTGTCTGGAGCTGGGGAGGAGGTTCCGGATACAAGCTCGGCCACGGCGATCGGCAGTGTCAGTTGCAGCCAAAGAAGGTCGAGACCTTGGCTCAGAAAGGCCTGTTTGTCACCGCCGTTGCGGCTCGAGGCGACAAATACACCCTCGCCGTCACTGCCGACGGCGCCGTCTGGAGCTGGGGGATAGGGCAGTTGGGCTACGAGCAGCCCCCTGGCGACGTGAGCTGCGACTTGACGCAGCCGAAGAGGATCGAAGCCTTGGATGGCCAACATGTGGTGGCCGTGACGGCGGGAGCTAATCACAGCCTTGCCCTCACCGCGGCCGGCGGTGTCTGGTCCTGGGGCGAAGGATCGGGTGGCAAGCTCGGCCACGGCGACGAGCGGAGCCAACCGCAGCCGAAGAGGATCGAGGCCTTGGCTGGTCATCGCGTCGTCGCGGTGTCTGCTGGATCCCACCATTGCCTTGCCGTCACCGCGGGCGGCGCTGTCTGGAGCTGGGGCGGCAACCGCCGCAACTGCGAGTTGGGAGCCGCAGGCTGCCTTGGCCACGGTACCTCTCAGAATCAGCTGCTACCCAAGAAAATCGAGGCTTTGGCTGGGCGGCGCGTCGTTGCCGTGTCCGCAGGAGGCAGCCATAGCTTGGCCATATCCGACGACGGCGCCGTCTGGAGCTGGGGTGACCGTTACGCGATGGGCCACGGTGTTGGAGAGGAGAGGGTGCTGCAGCCCAAGAAGATCGAACAGTGGACGTCGTGAGTGACGCCGAGCGCTCGCGGCCACGCCGCTCTTGGAAGAGATGACTTTGATCTCTTTGTAGTTGTTGCTTGACGGATGACTCCCTTGGAGCTTGAGCGTTGAGGTCATGGTTGAGGTCTGGTCGACTAGGGACAAAGTGTCGCCATGGTGCAAGCATTTATGGTCAAAGATTATTTCCGTACGGAGCGTGTACTTAGAGTTACACGTCTCCCCTCTGAGAGAGTAAACCATAAAACGCATCGACCGCTGATCATAATCATCGCGGCGCCCCCTCTTTCGTATCGTTGTGCACGTGTGTCTCAGAACTCAGAACACCGCAGAGTGCTCGAACAGTGCGCGCGCGCGAAAGAAGGTGAGGTCGTGGCAGAGGCGGGCGAGGTTGCGCCGGAAGGAGGGCAGGTCCGACGAGTCGGCGGCGGCGAAGGCGTCGTAGAGGATCTGCTTCTCCCCCGCCCCCAGCGCCGGCTCGTCGAGCAGCCTCCGCTGCAGCAGCTGCAGCAGCAACGGCGGCGGTGCGGCCTCCGAGCTTGCGGGCGGCGAGGGCGGGCGGGCGGCGTCGGCGAGCGCCGCGGCGTGGAGGCATTCGGTGGTCTCGTCGTGGAGGGAGGCGTGGAGCGGGTCGAGCCGCGCCGCGAGGGCGAGGAGGAGCAGCTCGAGATGGAGCGCCTAATGCAACAAGTTGGTGTGGCCGAAGCGATCCACTCTGCGTTAAGTAGGGGCTAGAGATGGAGGCGCCTCCGGCGTCGCGTCGGCCGCCGCGCCGGCGGGGGAGGGCTGCGCGGCGAGGCGGGGCTGAACCTCTGCGAGGGCGGCGAGGCAGGTGCGGAACGAGGGCGGGTCGGCGGGCGAGGAGAGCCCGTGGTGGAGCAGCCGCAGCAGCACGAGCAGCTCCTGCGGCCGCGTCGAGACGACCCTCCACTGCCGCCGCAGGAGGGTGGCGGCGAGGAGGAGGAGCTGGCGGCGGCGAGGAGGGGCGAGGAGAGGCGAGCCGACGAGGGACCCGATCTGCGCGGGCCCGACCGCCGCGACGAGGCCTGAAGCACGAAGATGTGCCACCTCACGCAGGAGCTCCCTTCGGCGTACACACGCAAAGAGAAGCGACGCGGCCGAGCGGCAGCGTGGGCGGCGCGCGGCTTGGGGAGGGCGGGTCCGCCAGCAGGAGGAGCAGCCGCAGCGAGACGCACATCACGCCGTCTGCGCCCGCCGCCGCTGCGGCACCGGCGGAGGCGCCGCCGTCGCCGCCGGAGGAGGAGGGAGTAGTACCAGCGGCGGCGGCGGCGGCGGCGGGCGGCGCGGCGGCGGCGATGGCGGCGACGGCATTCGTGAGGGCGAGGCTGAGGAGCTCCGCGTAGCTGGACGGCGAACTGTTCACACCCATCTCGCTGTGAAGAGACGCCGCCCCCGGGCAGGGCGAGTCTCCGCGTGGCGAGATGGCAACTTGGCGGCGGAGGAGGAGGAGAGGTGGGGGAGGAGGGCGAGGAGGAGGGCGAGGAGCTCTCGCACGGCGAGGAGAGGCACCTGCGGCGGGGACGTGTGCGGGACTCGTGCGTGCACCGACAACGGAGCTCTCGCACGGCGGACAGCGGGGCAACGATGTTGCGAATGCACTGCCAGTGTTGATACTGCAGAATGCAGCCAAATGCGCGCCCGTCTCGAGTGCTCGGTGGAATACGCGTCGATGTTTCGCTGGTCTAGAGAGCGGCGCCGGCGCCGGGGGCTGCCCTCCGCCCGCCGGGCTGCCGAGCAGGCTTGGGAGGAGGGCGTGTAGGGCCGGGAGGAGGAGGGGCGCCGCCGGCTGCAGCGCCGCCGCCATCACCGCCCGGTGCTCGCTCGACAGCGCGGCGACGATGGAGCGGACGCAGCGCACGCGGTGTCGGCCGTCCGCTGCGGCGAGGCGAGCGGCGAGCAGCTCGGGGCGCTCCTAGTTCGCAGCGCTCCGGCGGTTAGCACCCAGCACTTCCCAGTCGGCGGGTGGCGCAGCTCGGCAGAGTCTGCCTGCTCGGCAGCCATACCTCGGCTAAATCTCGGCTAAATCTCGGCTGTCTCTCGGGCTGTATCTCGGCTGTATCTCGGCTGTATCTCCGCCCAATCTGCCGGGTCGGCCGCCATCGCCGCGCAGAGCGAGCGGATGAGCGCGTCGTACCTGCTCACGGCCCGCAATCGTGAAGAGGCGCCGCTGCCCGCAGGAGCACGGCGGGGGACGCGACTCTGTGTACCGCTCCCTCCTCCACGCAGGCAGGAGAGGCTCGGGGTACGACCGCATGTCGGCGTTGCGCGGCGGCAGCAGCAGCGCGCCGCACGCCGCCGCGAGGAGGAGGGGCTGGCGGGGCGGCGGGAGGGAGGCTGCGGCGGCGGGCTCGAGGCCTAGTGACTCGTTCACTCGCGGCTCGCCTCGCGCTCGTCCTCAAGAGCTGACGGGGTGGCGGAGGCGGAGTCGACGCCTCGCAGAGACTGCAGCCCCGCCGCGTCGTGCACCGAGGCCGGCCAGCGGCGGCACGCCGTGGCGGCGAGCAGCGCGCCGACCTGCCGAGACACTTCCTAGACGCTTCCTAGACACTTCCTAGACACTTCGAGGAGCAGCGCGCCGACCTGCCGAACGGCGAGGGGCGTGGCGGCGGAGGCGGCGAGCAGAGGCGGCGACTGCTGCAGCACGGCGGTGAGGCAGTCGGAGAGGAGCCGCTCTGCGGTGGCGCGGTCTGCGGGCGGCCAGCTCTGCGCCTAGGGAAGAGGCGACGACCAGCTCCTCGTCTGGCGACTTGGTGGTGCGGTCGGGCGGCCGCACTACTCGGCGCCTCGAGCAGCGAAGCGAGCCAGCTACAGAGGGCGCCGACGAGCCGAAGCAGCGACACCGCGGCGGCGAGGAGGGGGCGGGAGGAGGCGACTCGCTGCCCGAGACGGCCCAAGGCGGCCGCCACGTGCCGAGAGAGCTCGGCGACCGGGGCGATGCTGGCCGCCTGGTTGCGGGACCTCGTGGGATGAGACTGTGGAGTTGAACTCGTCCGCGACGGGAGCGGTGCTGGCCGCCGCCGCACTCGGGAGGACGGCGACGAGGCAGTCGGCGAGAAGCACCTGCCGCAAAACAAAACGGGTCTCGCAGCTGTCTCGGAAGGGTCTCGGGAGGGAGGACCGCGGCGAGGAGGTCGGCGATGTCACCACGTCCGCAGCCCCGTCGGCGTCGAGCGACGCGGCGTCGGCGCCCGAGAAGCGTGGCAGCAGCGGCGCGAGCTCGCCGCAGAGCAGCAGCAGCACCGCCTGATGAGATCGCCCGAGATTGGCCGAGAGGAGCCGACGGCGCCACAGAGCAGCAGCAGCTCCGCCTCCCCTCGCAGCGACGCGAGGGCGCACAGCAGCGACATTGCGTCGCTGCACAACGCCTCGAAGGAGTCCTCCTCGCCGCCGCCGCCGCCGAGCAGCTCCACCCCTCCGCCCTCGCCCTCGCCCTCGCCATCACCGTCCGCGTCGCTGTCGCCGTCAGCGCCGCCGCCGCCCTCGCCCCCCCCGCCGCCGGCCGCACCTCCGGGCTCCACCAGCTCGTACTCCTCCCGCAGCGCCGGCGAGAGATGCCGCTGCAGCCGCCGCACGAGCGACCTGTTCACAGCTGCAGGTGTGAGGAGACGCTGTTCACAGCTGACACAGCTGCAGCCGCCGAACGAGCGACCCGCACGAGCCAAGCAGCGCGTCGGCGATGCCGCCGGCGGTGGCGTGGTCGGCGGACGAGGACAGCCCCTCCGCCTCGCCGCCTGTGCCGAGCAGCGCGCACGAGGTCCAGCCGAAGTGCAGCCGAGCTGCAGCCGAGGTGCAGCCGAGGCGCAGCCGAGGCGCAGCCGAGCTGCAGCCCAGAGGCAGCCGAGGTGCAGCCGAGGCGCGGCCGAGGTCCAGCCGAAGTGCAGCCGAGCTGCAGCCGAGGCGCAGCCGAGGTGCAGCCGAGGCGCAGCCGAGCTGCAGCCGAGGTGCAGCCGAAGTGCAGCCGAAGTGCAGCCGAGGTGCAGCCGAGCTGCAGCCGAGCTGCAGCCGAGCTGCAGCCGAGGTGCAGCCGAGCTGCAGCCGAGCTGCAGCCGAGCTGCAGCCGAGGTGCAGCCGAGCTGCAGCCGAGCTGCAGCCGAGGTGCAGCCGAGGTGCAGCCGAGCTGCAGCCTGTCTGCCTGCGGCGTCGAGCAGCGCGCTTGAGGCGCGCACGCAGCGCTGGAGCTGCCTGCCGCCCCGCCCCTCGGAGTAGCGCCACAGCTGCTCCAGCGCCCACGGGGCGGCGGGCGGAGAGAGTCGGAGCAGCCAGCGTCCTGGTCGATGGCAACTCGCTCAGTGGGCAGGAGCAACTAGTCTGCGGAGAGGAGAGAGCGGCGGGCCGGCGAGCGAGTCGAGGAGGAGGAAGAGCTGCTCCTCGTATTCCTCGAGCTGCGCCTGTGTGTGTCGGAATGGGAAGGAGTAGAGCGGACTGGAAGGGGGGGGAGTAGAGCTCCTCGAGTTGTGCCTCCGGAGGGGCGGCAGCGAGGGCGGAGAGGGCCTGCCAGCAGGGGACAACAGTGTAGTAACAATGTAGCACATCGCGTAGACGTGCTGTGTGCTGTTGCGGGCGGAGAGCGCCTGCAGCGCCGGCTCGATCAGCGGGGAGAGCAGCGCCGCAACTGCGCCCTCCTGCAGCTCGGACAGCTCTCGTGCCGCCTCGAGGGCGGTGCAAGCGAGCCTGGCACCCCCCGCCCTCGGAGAAAAGAAGGCCGCCACCGCGCCGAGCAGAAGCGGAAGCTGCTGCCGCGCAGCCTATGCTACATCGTATTCTGCTCATTTCTCGACCGCCTCTCGGCTGCCTCTCGGCCGCCTCTCGGCTGCCTCTCGGCTGCCTCTCGGCTGCCTCTCAGGTCTACCCTCGGCGATGTCTCGGCTATGCGCAGCCCCATCCGCGGGAGGTCGGAGGGTCCACCCCAGCCTCACCAGACCGACCACCGCCCCTAGGCACTGCCTCGCCCCCTCCCCCTCCTCGCCTCCGCCTCCGCCTCCGCCTCCGCCTCCGCCTCCGCCTCCGCCGCCGCCCCCGCCGCCGCCGCCGCCCGCCGCCGCCTCCGCCCTCAGAGCGGCGGCGAGGGTGCCAAAGACCGAGGGCAGAGTGGCTGCGAACGCCTGCTGCAGCGCGGCCTGGTGTGCCGCGAGCCCGCGCTGGCGGCCTGCAGGAAAGTTCCGAGAAGGGTCCGAGGAGGTGAGGAGGACGCTGGGGTGAGCTGGTTTGGCGACGGGCGACGTGCGTGAGTGGTAGAGGCCTCGGAGGTGTCTAGAAGCGGTAGACTGAGAGGGGACGATCAGTCGGCGAGATCGACACCTCTCTGGAGGCGAAGGACGTGCTTCGGAAAGGTCCAGGAACGGTCTGGGCAGGGTCTGGGAAGGGTCGAGGAAAGGTCTAGGAAAGGTCTAGGAAAGGTCTTGCAAAGGTCTGGGAACGGTCAGGGGCGGCCTGGGGCAAGCTCGTCGGCGAGGGCGGCGAGGACGGCAGCGGCACGCGGCCGTGCGGCTCCCGGCGCGGCAAGCAGCTCGAGGAGGGAGGGGAGGAGAGTCGGGTCCTGACGGGACAGGAAGAGTCCGGGTCCGGGAAGAGTCGCGGAGCAGGCATTGGAGCGGAGGAGGCGTCTCTGGCGAGGAAGGCGTCTCGGAAAGGCGCAGAGCCCGCTCTGGCGAAGAGGAGGAGGCGTGGGCCGCGCCTCGGCCGGCCACGTGGCGACCACCAGCCGCGCGAGCAGCGAGACCGCCTTGCCGCGCGCACTCGGCGGCAGCGTCTCATACCGCGGCCCAAACAGCATGCCGAGCAGCACAGCCCGAAGCTGCTGCCGCTCGGCCGTGCCGCCAGAGGTGTCGGCCGCGCGGAGGAGTGCGGCCTCGTGGACCGCGAGGGCGAACCACAGCAGCGCCTCGTCCGACGACTCGGCGAGCACGGCCAGGTAGCACGCGCCAGCGCCCGCGCGCGACCGCTCCTGCTGCAGCGCCTGCTGCAGCGCCTGCCGCCGCTCCGGAGGCGTGGTCGGTGCGAGAACCTCGTGCAGCGCGGAGGAGACCTCGGCGACGAGATTGGCGTCGGCCATATACACACCTGATGGCGGACGTGAGTCAGTGATATGCACCTCCTGGCACGGAGTACGGGCAAACACGCACAGACGCTGCGCGCGTTCGGCGCGAAGCCGGCGAGATTTTTTTTCCACGATGGCATGGGTGACGGCGCAACGACGCGGTCCGCCGAGTACCCACACCCTTGCGAGCGAAATCCAAGCTTGCAGCGGCGGGGACCGCCCGCGCAGATGGCCTCCCACCGCATCGGCGCGCGCGTCGCGGGCCTCTCGCCAGAGCAGCTGTGCGCCATCATCGAGGCGCAGGCGGGCGCGAGCGACGCCGCGCTGCGCGTGGCGGAGGAGCACGCCGCTCGGCTCGTGGAGCAGCCCGAGTGGGTGCTCTCCGAGGTCCTCCTCTCGCCGGACCTCGCCCCGCGCATCCTCGCCCAGCTGCCGACCACGGAGCACGCCGCCAAGGGGACGTGCCGCGCGTGGCGCCGCGGCTGGAAGGAGACGCTGAAGAAGCGCGAGAGGCCGCGCCTGGTCGTGATCGGCGGCCGCGACGGCGAGGGTGGGACTGTCAACTCGCTTGAGCGGTACGACCCGTCAACGAATGAGTGGGATGGGGAGGCTGTGGCGCCGATGCCGTCGGCACGAAAGTATTTCAGCACGGCGGTGCTCGATGGCAAGCTCTACGCTGTGGGCGGCGAGAGTGAGGCTGATGGCGAGGATGAGGATGGCGAGGCTGACCTCGCACCTTCCAACCTGGTGGAGCGGTACGACTTGGCTACGAATGTGTGGGAGGCTGTGGCGCCGATGGCGACGCCACGCATTAGTCACGCCGTGGCGGTGCTCAACAGCAAGGCCTATGCTGTTGGAGGCTTCAACGGCGACGACGAGGACGGCGACAACGACCAATTCCTCAGCTCGGTGGAGCGGTACGACCCGGCAGTTGGCGCGTGGGAGGCGGTGGCCCCGATGGCGACGGAGCGGAGTAACCATCGCGTGGCGGTGCTCGACGACAGGCTGTACGCTGTGGGCGGTCGCAACGACGACGGCTGGCTCACCTCGGAGGAGCGGTACGACGCGGCGACGAACGCGTGGGAGGCGGTGGCGCCGATGGCAACGGCGCGGTGCGTTCACGCCGTGGCGGTGCTCGACGGCAAGCTGTACGCTATGGGCGGGTACAACGACGGCTTCCTCAGCTCAGTCGAGCGGTACGACCCGGCGTTGGACGCGTGGGAGGCGGTGGCGCCGATGACGACGGTGCGAGGATCTCACGCCGTGGCAGTGCTCGACGGCAAGCTCTATGTCGCAGGCGGAATGGGTGCCGGCTACACCCACCTCAGCTCGGTGGAGCGGTACGACCCTGCGTTGGATGCGTGGGAGGCGGTGGCTCCGATGGCGGCGGCGCGTGTGAAGGCTTTCGCTGTCTTGATGTAGTCGCCGTTGTGTGCGTGCTAGCCCCACGGCGTGGAGTGTGCTGAAGTCCCTCGCCTGAGTGACTGTGCTGAGCGTGCGTGCCCCCGTCGCTTGTTCCTTGGGGCACTTGGAGTGCGATGAGTCACAAACTTATGTATGTATGTAGGAAGGTGAAGAACAGCCAGGGTCGGACTGGACACCAATGCGCAATGGGGGGCTCACCTGCGGGGGGGGAACGCGGTGAAATACGGCTCTCGACCTGCCCCGTGGCCGTGCCCGCGGCCTCGGTGGGAAGTGGGATGCCAGTGGGAAGGGGTGGTTTGGCACCGAGACGCAATAATGAAAGAGAACCGAGCGAGCACGTGAGCCCCGTGGCTCCAACCAGGCCCTTCCTTTTTTGAGCAGGTGTGCCGCCGCGCGAGCGACGCTCCGAGATCGCCCGAGATAGCGCGGCGCGGCCCCGAGATCGCCCGAGATTGCGCGAGATCGCCCGAGATTGCGCGGCGCGGCCCGGGGCGAGGTGGATGGGTTGGGAGCGAGGGGGCGGAAGTGTTCAGTGCGGTAGATGGTAAGCTCGGGGCGCAAGAGGTGGCCTGTGAGCCATCCGGCTTACATTTACCCTGCGTTCTCGCACATGGAGTGCGAGATTACTCGGCTGTCCTTCCCAAACTGTCACTCCCCTTTCTCCCGGCCGGGGTGGGGCGCGCGCGGGGGCGGCGGGTGTGCGGGATGTCTGTGGGCCCGAGAGCGATGTGCCATGTCCGCCATCGACGGCTAAGCTCATAAAAAAAACTGTTCAGTTTTCAAAGGCAAAAACGCCGGCGTACGCCCTCCCCTCACACTGACACTTCTCCCCTATTCCCAACTTTAGGTTGCGCACGTCTCCCAGCGAGCTAGGATCTCCGCTTTTTCTCCCCTAGTCATCCGCCCGCGCCGCGCGCCTCTATGGGCGTCTAGCAGGTCGACGTCTCGCCTGAAGTCGGGTGGGCTCGCGCACTGCTTAGCCCTAGGGGAGGGGTGTGTGTGAGGTGGTGGAATGGTAAGGTTTCAGGCCAGAGGGGTGGGGGATTTGGGGGATGAGTCAGGAGCCAGCAGCCTTCCTACTGGACCTGAGTTCTCAGCTCTTCCGCCCGACGGGGTGGTCCCTTGGATTCGGGCCCCGCCCCCTTTTCCTGCGCCTGGTCTGTCCCTGTCATGAGTGTGTTGCGAGATGCAGAGCTGGTTAGCTGGGGCACAGATCTGGTTACTGGTTAGGCTGGAGAGCTTGTTAGGCTGGGGCACAGAGCTGGTTGGGCTGGAGCACAGAGCTGGTTAGGCTGCTGGTTAGGCTGGGGCACAGGGCTGGTTGGGCTGGAGCAGTGGAGCACAGAGCTGGTTAGGCTGGAGCAGAAAGCTGGTTAGGCTGGAGCGCGGGCGGTGCGGCGGCCGGCGAGGGCAGCGCGGTAGGCGAGAGGCGGCCGCTGGGCGTCGAGTCGCGCGATAGGAGGGTAGGCTGGCTGTGGGGGGCGCCGCGTGGCCTCGGCAAATGAGTAGTCTGTGGTTTATGAGCGGCCAGTTTCATGCGCATTGCAAATCGAGCCTGGGGCGTGGCCTAGTTGGTGCAGCGTTCGGGTCGGGGACGTTTTGGTCGTTGGTTCGAGCCCAGCTGGTGCAGTTCGTAGTCGCGCAGCGACGCGGGCGCGCGGGTGCGCGGCAGCCTCGGCAACCGAGGCGACAGTGGCGAGGGGCGAGCAGGGGCGAGCAGGGGCGAGCAGGGGTCAGAGCAGTGCGGCGCGCCGGATTTTTTCGATGGGCTCGGTCAGTGGGCGTGTCAGGAGGCGGCCGGCCGGGAGAAACTGGTTAAACTCCCGCACCGGCCCAGGAGGTGGGAGTGTCACGGAGGCGGCCATTGGCGCGCGCTCCTTGTCTACGTGGGTCCGAGTTTTTTTAATAATGAATAAAACCACCCCTGGGGTGTGTCTTGTGAGCTTGTTTGTGTCTGTGTGTCGCTCGTGCGTGTCGTCATCATGACCGGAGGCCATGGGCGAACCGGGAGGTGTGTCGACTGCTCTGGGCGTCAGGCGTGCACGGAGCAGTGAGGAGGGACGTGCTCTAGTCGACGTAGACGACCCACTTCCAGCACGAGCGAGCCTCGTCCCAGACGTACCGGCCGCCCAGGCTTTCGATGTACACCGAGTGCTCGTTAGTGCTCGTCCGCGACCTCGGCGACATTCGATCAAGTTACCAACAACATGCCTGTTACATGCCGACCTGTTAAGGCAGAATATGTTAACAGAAGTGCCCGCCGCAGCAGCCGTTTCATCTCGCCAACCAGCTCTAACCCGGCCCTAACCCACCCCTAACCCGGCGCAAACCCCTGCTGACGTATGCCCCCCAGCCGCACGGGTTAGTGCCGGTTAGCGTCGGGTTAGCGTCGGGTTATGATAACCCGTTCTGACCCGTGCTAACCCGTGCCGGGTTAGCACTAACCCGCGCTAACCCGCGCTTACCGAAGGACTCACCCCGGGGCCCCCAGCTCTTCACAACGAACCTGCTCGATTCGCCGCGCTCGCAAGTCCCTCGATTCGCGAAGTCCCTCGACCCCCGCCTGCAACACTCGCGCGGCAGCACACCACGCTTGACGATGGAGTTCTCAATCGAATCAACATCGACCTTGTTTGACTCGAGCGGGAAGCCCTACACCTCGTACTCCATCACCACGCACTACCAGGGCCAACGCTTCCAGGCATCGCCGCATTCTCCACAGACTCAGCGGCTGCCCTGGCTGCCGCATATTCCACTCCAGCCGCCGCACCCATCCGCCGCCAATGAGATCAGCCTACGTGTGCGCATTTCATGCGAGTGCGCGCGTGTGTTCCCGCGCCTGCTGCGTGTATTGTGCCGCGTTCCCGACAGCTCTGCCGCGCGTGCCTCATGCAGCCCGTAACGCGTGCGCGGCGTGCAGGCGCAGCGGCGGTACCGCGAGTTCGTGGCGCTGCACGACGGCCTGCGCGGCGAGGTCTCCGGCCTCCCCCACCACTTCCCCGTCTGGCCCTTTCACCTCAACCGCCTCGCGCCAGAGGTCGTGGACGGCCGCCGCGTCGCCCTCTGCTCGTACCTCTCCGCCGCCCTCGCCGCCCTTCACGGCGGGGTGATGCCGGCGCGGCTCCGCTCCTTCCTGCAGCTCCCGCAGGCGCAGGCGAACCGGATGACCGCGCCTGCTGGGCCGTCCGGGGCGGCGCCGCTGCTGCCGCTCGAGAAAAGCGACACGGTGCTCATGCTCGAGGCGATCCCGCTGCCGCTCTCGCTGTCTCTTCACACCTCCAGCTGTCAACAGGTCATCCTCGTGGCGTACCAGCTGCCGCTCACTGTGTCGAGAGCCGAGGGCGGAGGGTGGGAGGTGGAGTGGCAGAGGACGAGTCGGTCCTCGGCTGTGAACAGCGTCTCTTCACACCTGCAGCCGTGAACAGGTGGAGTGGGACGACGAGTCGGTCCTCAATCAGCACGCCTTGTCGCTGGGCTGCCGGGTGATGTGGGTCGGAGGCGTCGGCTGCCCTAGCGACCCCGACGATCCCTTAATTAGTATGTAATTAATTTAACGGTAATTAACTAATAGGCGTCGGCTGCGCTGTCGACCCCGACGAGGAGGAGGGCCTCGCACAGCTGCTGCTCGAGGGCTACTCTTGCCTGCCCGTCTTCCTGCCCGCCGCGCTGACCGACCGCTTCTACCACGGCTTCTGCCGCTCGTGCCTGCGGCCCTAAGTAAGGAAGGAAGGTGAGGAGAGGTGATCACTTAGTGAATGATAGGCTTCTGCCGCTCCTACCTGCGGCCCGTCTTCCACAACCGGATGCGGCTCCCCGACAGCGAGAACCCGTTCTGCGAGGAGGGCTGGCGGTCGGTACTCCGGACTCGCCGAGACTCCCCGAGATCCCCCGAGGCTGATGAGTAGGAGGACTGGCGGGCGTACTCCGCCGCCAACCGAAAGTTCGCCGACACCGTGATGGAGGTGTACGAGCCGGGGCACATGGTCTGTAGTAGTAGTAGTAGTAGTAGTAGTAGCAGTGGTAGCAGTGGTGGCAGTGTAGCCGACACCGTGATGGAGGTGTACGAACCTGGCACATGGTCTGTTGTGGGCGCACGGCTACCACCTGGCTGCTGTTGCTGCTGGTTTGTCAGTGATTGATCGTTGATGACCGCCTAGGTCTGGGCGCACGACTACCACCTGCTCCTCCTCCCCTCCTTCCTGCTCCGCCGCCACCGCACCGCCCACATCGGACTCTTCCTGCACTCGCCCTTCCCGGCGAGCGACGTCTTCCGCTCCGTCGCCGTCCGCGAGGAGCTGCTCCGAGCGATGCTGCACGCGGACATGGTCGGCTTCCTGCTCTTCGAGTACACTCGCGGCTTCCTCACCTCGTGCAAGCTAATGAATTAACGAACCAATCACGCGCTAATTAATTAAGGTACACGCGCAACTTCCTCACCTCGTGCAAGCGGCTGCTCGGCCTCGAGCACGACCGCAGCCCTCCCGTCGAGGCACGCGGTCTGGCGCAAGGACGACCAGCCACTCAATAGGCGTCGCGAGTTCAAGTCTGGCGGCTTCCTGAATGGATCTTTAGTTAGGTTGATATCAATTAGTTGATAGGCCTCGAGCACGAGTTCAAGTCTGATAATAATTAATATAATTATTAATATATAATAATTAGTTGATAGGCCTCGAGCACGAGTTCAAGTCTGGCGGCTTAATTAATTAATTAATTATTAATTAATTAATTGATAGGCCTCGAGCACGAGTTCAAGTCTGGCGGCTTCTTGGGCGTCGACTTCGGAGGCCGACACGTCATCGTGCAGGTCTCCTCCACCTTTGGGCTCTCCCCCTGGCTATTGGGTTTCGTTGATGAAGGGCCCACTGATTCGCAGGTCTCCACCTTTGGCGTCTCCCCCTCGCTGCTCGAGAACCACTTGCCGGACAGGCTGGCGCCCCCCGCCGCCGCCTCCACCCGCGACGAGCTCAAGGACTTGCGAGCGGAGCTCGACGCGCCGGCCGCCTCGCCGCGGCGGCTGCTCGCCGGCGTCGACTATCTCGACCGCTTCAAGGGCGTGCAGCTCAAGCTGCTCGCGTGGGAGGCGATGCTGGCCGCGTACCCGCGGTACCGCGCGGGCCACACGCTGGTGCAGGTGATGGTCGCCTCGCGCAACTAATTATTAATCATTAATCATTAATCATTAATTAATACTAACACGCTGGTGCAGGTGATGGTCGCCTCGCGCAACCAGGTCACTTCCTAGACACTTCCTAGACACTTCCTGGACACTTGCAGGTGATGGTCGCCTCGCGCAACCAGGTCACGCTCTCGTCGCGGGCGCGCGCGGCGTCTCCAAGCTAGCAGCGAGTGAGCGGGTGATCGATGACAGGTCAAGCTCGTCGCGGACGCGCGCGACGTGCGGGCCGACATTGAGACTATCGTCCGCCGGATCCGCGCCTCCTACCCGGGCGCCCTCCACTACGCCGAGGTGTGGAGCTCACCAGCCCCTCATCCACTAACGCTCGATTGCTAATCATTTGAGTGATGATGGACTGCGAGGTGGGGAGCTCACCAGCCCCTCATCCACTAAAGCTCGATTGCTAATCATTTGAGTGATGATGGACTGCGAGGTGGGGAGCTCACCAGCCCCTCATCCACTAAAGCTCGATTGCTAGTCATTTGAGTGATGATGGACTGCGAGGTGTGGAGCTCACCAGCCCCTCATCCACTAACGCTCGATTGCTAATCATTTGAGTGATGATGGACTGCGAGGTGGGGAGCTCACCAGCCCCTCATCCACTAACGCTCGATTGCTAATCATTTGAGTGATGATGGACTGCGAGGTGGGGAGCTCACCAGCCCCTCATCCACTAAAGCTCGATTGCTAATCATTTGAGTGATGATGGACTGCGAGGTGTGGAGCTCACCAGCCCCTCATCCACTAAAGCTCGATTGCTAATCATTTGAGTGATGATGGACTGCGAGGTGGGGAGCTCACCAGCCCCTCATCCACTAAAGCTCGATTGCTAATCATTTGAGTGATGATGGACTGCGAGGTGGGGAGCTCACCAGCCCCTCATCCACTAAAGCTCAATTGCTAATCATTTGAGTGATGATGGACTGCTCACACGGGCCGAGGTGGAGCGGCTCACCAGTCGCCTCTCGATGGAGTCTCAATGAACGTCTAAGTACTAGTCAATTAATGAATGATTGATTACTGGTTCATTGCCACTACGCCGAAAGGTGGAGCGGCTCTCTCTCGCCAATGAATGACGAATCGCTGATGAATCAACCAATGATTCATTACAGGTGGAGCGGCTCTCTCTCGCCGCCCGGATGCAGCTGTGGCAGATGTCCGACGTCATCGTCTACTCGACGGTGCGCGAGGCGGTCAACGCCCACCCGCTCGAGTACGTCGTCGCGCGGGCCGCAGGCAAGCTGCCGGCGGGCGCGGGGCCGGGGGCGGTGCTGAGTGAGTCACGTCCACGACACGTCCGTGACGCCACCAGGCAAGCTTCCGGCGGGCGTGGCGGTGCTGTCCGAGTTCTCGGGCTTTTCGCGCGTGCTCAACGGACCGCTCGCCACGGAGCCCGCGAGGGATTGGTTGAGGAAGCGCCTGACCGCTCGGCGATGCAATTTTCAGGCTCGCTCGTCATGAACCCCTTCTCGACGGAGGCTGTGATGGGCGCGCTCGAGACGGCGCTCGAGATGCCGCCGGCGGAGAAGGAGGCGCGCGCACGCAAGGATTTGGCGCACATCCGCGCAAACACGGCGGAGGACTGGGCACGCCAACTCCTCCTCCCGCAGAGGTCGCCTTCAATGAGTGCCCCATCTCATGGCGTGGTTGATGATGAGGCGCGCCGCTTCCTGACCGACCTCAAGTCGATGCAGCGCAAGAAGGAGGACCACTGGATGGCGGTCGGCTTTGGGCTCGCCTCCTTCCGGATGGCTGGCATGGACTCACTCACCATGCACTGTGCCTCACCATCAGCCACGCATGCGTAGGCTCGCCTCCTTCCGGATGGTGGGCATGGGGGCAGACTTCAAGCCGCTCGACACGCAGCAGGCTGCTCCTCTAGGAAGTGTCTAGGAAGTGTCTAGGAAGTGTCGAGGAGGTGTCGAGGAAGTGTCGAGGAAGTGTCGACACGCAGCAGGCTGCTCCTCTCGCCCCGCTCCGCCGTCAGTGAGTAATCTGCTCCTCCCCCCCCCCTCTTCCCCCTGACTCGGGGGCGCAGGTGCTCCTCTCGTATCGCGTCTGGCTGGGACTGTGCACAGCGCCTCTTCACACCTGCAGCTGTGAACAGGTGCTCCTCTCGTATCGCGCCGCCGCACAGCGCGTCGTCTTGCTCGATTGGGGCGGCACCCTCACCCCCGCCGACACGGGCTTCTACGACGTGCGCGAGGAGGGCAAGTACGAGGTGCCCTCCTCGGTGCTCACGACGCTGCGGCAGCTCTGCGCCGACCCCCACAACCACGTGATGGTCCTCTCTGGACTCGGGCGCGACACGGCGGACACCGCCCTCTTGACCGGTGCCTGTGCCGCAGCGGCCATCGGCGTCTCTTCACACCTCCTGCTGTGAGCAGGTGAGGCATCGTCCCTCTCGGCCGCAGCTGCGAACGGCGTCTCTTCACACCTCCTGCTGTGAGCAGGTGGACGCCGCCTTCGGGTCGGTGCCGGGGCTCTCTCTTGCTGTCGAGCACGGCTTCCACTACCGCATCAAGAGCGGCCCGTGGCAGCAGCTCCTGCCTGGCGCCAACACCTCCTTGGCGAGAGGTCGCCTGTGAGATGCATGTACGACTAGGATTCTGTGTTTAATTCTAGGCGTCAACACCTCGTGGCGAGAGGCTGCCGAGGCGGTGATGGCGGTCTACACCACCCGCACGCTCGGCGCGTACATGCAGAAGAAGGGCTCCTCCATGTCGTGGAACTTCTCCTCGGCGGACCCGGAGTTCGGCGCGCTGCAGGCGCGCGAGCTGCAGTACCAGCCCACGCTACTGATTGATATGTGACTCATTGATTACTATGTGGCTGCAGGCGCGCGAGCTGCAGTACCAGCTGCAGGCAGCGCTCGAGGGGGCCCCGGTGGTGGTGCGGGTGGGGAAGGGGTATGTCGAGGCGTGCCCCAAGGGGATCGACAAGGGGGTGATGGCGGAGCGGTTCGTCGGGCTCGTGGCGGACGCGGCGCGGCGCGGCAGGCCGGCAGAGCCGCTCCAGTTCGTCCTCTGCGTCGGCGACGACTCGAGCGACGAGCTCATGTTCGCCGCGCTGCAGAAGAGGAAGGACGCGGCGGCCGGCCGAGGCGGCGCCGCACCCGGGCACGACCTCTTCACCGCCACCGTCGGCCGCAAGCCGAGCGACGCCTCCGCCTACCTCGCCGACCACGCTGACGTGGTCGAGCTGCTCGGGATGCTCTCTGGAGTCGGCTCGTCGCGCAGCAAGCGCTTCGCCTCCGCCGGAGACCTGCAGTCACTCGCGGCGGCGGCCGGCGGGGCGGCGCGGCCGCAGCAGGACGAAAACAGCCGCCCGCCGCCGCTGCGCGAGCAGCCCGTGCGGCGCAGCTCGCAGTCGTACAACCCGGGGGCGTAGCCGCTCCGCCGGGCTGCGGACGGGGAGGGAGCAGCACAGCCGCCGCCGCAGGGCGCGCCATGCATGCTACGGGCGCTTGCAGACAAAGCCGGTGACGCCAGGGCCAGCCGCTCCCTGCCATGATACATGAGGCTCGCGCAACGGCGTGCGCGCGCCACCACTTGCGAGAGAAGCGAGGACGCACTGGGAGAGGCATGTCACACGCTCGTCAGCGTCCGTGTGTGTGTTGTGCTGTGTGTTGTTGGGCGTCCGCTTTTCTTTTTTCTAAAGGTAAGGTAAGGTAAGGTAAATTTCTCCACACACACAAAGTGGTGGGGCAAGGGGGGGCGACCCTCGCACGTCAGGGGCGGGGAACCCGCAATTTGAAATGCTCCGGCATCTCAAATTGCCCGATACGATCTCCATTTTAATTGAGATTGCCTCGAGCATCCCAAGATGCATGAAGCAATTCAGGATGCGCGCGCATCTTGAATTGCTTCGCGCATCCTGAATTGCTTCATGCATCTTGGGATGCCTGAGGCAACCAACGATGTCCACTACATCCCTGAATGAGCCATACATCCTGAGATGCTGGCCGGAGGGCGCTGCATCTCAGGATGGCTGAATTGGCGTCGCCATCCCTGAGATGTGGCAAGCATTTTCAAATGGATATTTCAACCTCAGATGAATAACACAAATGTAACAATAATAATAATAATTGACCATTAAGAATGAATTTGTGGTATATTGAGATGAGACCTAGAATAACCATCGCTGATTACAAGAATGAATTAGTAATAGACTATTGGCGGGATGTGCGACGAGGCTAATAGTCCGCAGCGCCCCCAATGGAGCGCCGCTTCTTCGGCCACATGAGCTCTCCCTCTCCCTCTCCCTCTCCCTGTCCCTCTCCCTCTCCTCTCCCTCTCCCTCTCCCTCTCCCTCTCCCTCTCCCTCTCCCTCTCCCTCTCCCTCTCAATCTTACTCTCTCTATTCTCCCTCTGCCTCTCCCTCTCCCTCTCCCTCTTACTCTCTCTCCTCTCCCTCTCCCTCTCCCTCTCCCTCTCCCTCTTACTCTCTCTCCTCTCCCTCTCCCTCTCCCCCTATCACTCTCCCTATCCTCCCCCTCTCTCCTCTCCCTCGTACTCTCTCTCCTCTCTCTCTCTCTCTCACTCTCACTCTCCCTCTCCCTCTCCCTCTCCCTCTTACTCCCTCTCCTCTCACTCTCCCTCTTACTCTCCCTCTCCCTCTCCCTCTCCCTCTCTCCTCTCCCTCTTCCTCTTACCCCCGGTTAGATAAGTAAGAGCTACATAACACTGAAAATGTCCATCTGTCTGTCTGTCTGTGGCGAGGGCCGAGGGTATCGACTACCTTCCTTGCCCTCTGCGCTCTGCCTCCGGGATGGGAAAAGGAGTGAGCGCTGAGGTCATGCACCTTTCCTGCGGTTATGGGCCGCCACCGCAAAACATGCAAAAACGACAGGCCACGCCACGTGCGCCACCATATCCAGCTGCGCAGCGGCGACGACTGAGGCGCAGGCCGAGCCGCAGCCTACCGGTGCCCCGCCGACATGAGAGAGAGATTTTTAGCAATACCAAACAACTCTAACAACTCTCACACACACACTCACACACACACACACACACACGTTTGTGTCCGACATGAGGCATTGGCCAAAATGCTGGGCATCTCAGGTTAAGGAAGGCAACTTGGAATAGCAAGGAGCATCCTAGAATGCACAGGGGTAACTCCAGATGCCAGCGCATTCACGAATGCTGTTCGCATTCCAGGATGGTCGACGCATCCTGGATTGCGTGGACCATCTTTGGAATGCGGTGTGCATCTTGAAATGCGAAAAGTCAACTCGGCATTCTGAGTTGAAAAATGCAATCTAAATTGATTTTTTGCAACTCAAAATGCCCTCAGCATCTCAAATTGCGGGTTCCCCGCCCCTGACGGCATCTCCAGTGTCCAGACTCCAGTCTCCGCACACCCGGACACGGGCAGGAGCCCCACGGCATTCAAAGTGCTTTTTTCAAAATTCTTGGTAGATAGCCGTCCCGTGCCAAAGTGTCCGTCGTTTACTTTCTACACGAGTGAGTTCCTACTCCCACTCGCCTGCCGGCACATCATTGCCTCCACACCGCCCCCCTCCCCTCTGCGCCTCTCGGCCGGTGCCGGGGAGAGAACGCGCCGCAGCAAGCGGCAGACGCGCGCGACGCGGCCGCGGCCATCCACGCTGCCGTCCGTGGCGGCGCCCGCACGCCTCTCGCTGCGCGAGCTGCCCGACCCGTCGGCTCTCGAGGCGCGGCACTGCGCCGACGGACCAAAGACGCGGCTGCAGAGGAGCGCACGGAACGGCGACTCGAAGGAAGCGTGGTCGCCGAACGCCGCCTCGATCACGCCGAGGAGCCGGTGCTCGTCGTTCTTGATCGCGCACGACGCGGCCGAGAGCGAGAAGCCCGCGAGGGTCCTGACGCTCGGAATTGCGTCAGCGCCACCCACGCCACCATCGCGGCTGCCCGCGCCCGTGAGCGCGCGGGTGCGCCGTGGACGCGTCGCGGGCGTGTGCCGGCTGTGGTCGCCAAAAGGAAGGACGACGATGCGCTCGGCGGAGCCGCGCGTCATCAGCGAGAAGACAAACACCTGTTCAGGCGGAACCACCCGAGATCGCCGGAGTGACCAAAGCTGCGGTAGCCACACGCGAGAAGTCTCGCCTCGACGACGCACCAGAGCCGCCGCAAGTAGGACGGCCCCGCAAGCACGAGCAGGAAGCGGCAGCCCGAGAGGTACGCGGGAAGCCCGGCGAGCGAAGCCTCGATGTGCTCCTGGTTGATGCACGCCTGCGCACACGGCAAAGCCATGGGAGGACACGCTCCGGCACGCTCGGCTGCTCTCGGCTGCTCTCGGCTGCTCTCAGCTGCTCTCGAGCATCGGATATCTATCTGGGGATCTGGGGTGTGCTGGGGTGACGTCTCGCCTTGTCAAGCCACACGCACGCCGGCCGGCCGTGCTCGCTCTCAAAGCTCTCCGCCCACGCCGCAAGCGCCTCGAACTTGGCTTCGCCGTCGTCAAGCCAGCTGTGCGACACGAAGGCGTCGACCTCGCCCAGCTTCGCTGGCCGCGTGAGCGCGTGCAGCCCGCTGTCGGCCGAGCTCGCCAAATCGCCGGGCCGGATCTGGCGGAAGGAGAGGGAGCGAAAGGAAGCGGCGGCGGCGGCAAACGCGGCGGCGGACGTCTTGCCGCCCATCAGTGCGCCGACGGCGGCGAGACCCCTCCGATCCTCCGGCAGCAGCGCGCGGGCGATGGAGGCCTGTATGCGGCGCCTCCTCCGAGCGGTGAGCACAACGGCGCCGGCGATGGCGTTGACGCACCAAACGACTCTGTGCGCGAAGAATAGACTGTGCTTGAAGGAGGGGTCCAGCTGCAGCGCCATGCCCAGCTGAAGGAGAGTCAGCACGCTCTGCGTTGCGTAGAGGCAGCGGAGGGTGTGCCACAGCCGCGTCAGCGCCCTGCGAGGCACCCGCAGCGGCGACGAAAAGAGGGCGGCGGCGGCGAGCAGCTGCGCCAGCGCCTGCAGCAGCGAGACGCCGCCCAACGCGGCGACGAGGGGCGAACGGCGCGGCGCGGAGCGGACGAGGAAGGGGGGGGCTGGGGAGCCGTTCGCGTACGCCCAATACGAGCCGGCGGCCACTTGCATGAAGATGGTCGCGAGGGAGAGCGTGAAGAGCATCATCAGCCAAGAGGCGGCTCGCACGTTGGCCGCGTCGGTGGGGCGGAGGGAGAGGGCGAGCAGCAGGGGGCCGAGCGCCGCGGCCGACCCCTCGAGCACCATGTTTCTGCCGAAGACGCCGCCGAGCATCACGCCGGCCGGCTCGAGCCGAACTAGCGGCAGTGGGCCCCACCCCGCCACAAAGAGGAACCAGCCGACACCGAGCATGATGTAGCACACCCGCGCGCGCATCTCGACCTCCGCCGCGTAGGCGGTCGAGAGGCGCGCGCGCAGGCCCAGCGATCCTAGATGCGGCGCCGGAGCGCTGTCCTCCTCCGCCGCAAGGAAGCCGACGCCGCGCTTTGCGCCGCTGACACAAGCGCCGGCGGGAGAGCGAGCGGCGTTGGCGGAGACTCCACCGTCGCCACCGTCGCCACTATCGCCGTCACCACCATCGCCGTCACCGCCGTCACCGTCGCCGTCGCCGCCGCCGCCGCCGCCGCCGCCGCCGCCGCTGCCACCGCGGCTGCCACCGCCGCCGCTCTCGGGCCCAGCTGTCGTGCGACGCGCCTGCAGCCGAGGTGCAGCCGAGGTGCAGCCGAGATCTAGCCGACGTAGCGGCTGACCGGCCGCGCCGTTGTGCGCAGCGACGGAAGCTCTGTCCAAGAGCGGCCGCAAGCGGTGCGGCGGAGGAGGTAGTGGACGAGGAGCAGGCCTGCAGTTCCGAGGCAGCAGCCGAGATGCAGCCGAGATACAGCCGAGATACAGCCGAGGCGTGAGGAGGGTGGTGGGCGAGGAGGCCGGAGCGAACCCGGTGGGAGCGTCGCGGCCAATATGATGGCCACGAGCCCCGGCAGCCACGCCCTCCATCGCGCCTCCATCTCGACGTGCATGATTGTCGCCATCCGCTCCGAGTAGCTCGCGGCCTGGCCACCGCCCCGGCGCTCACACGCGCACTGGTGGCGCGATGCGCAGCTTGCGTCGGTCAACAAGCCGTCCGCGCCGACCGCGGCGCAGTGACCGACGTGACCGTCATTGCGGTCGGTCCCGTCCGGCTCGCCGGCTCTCCAGTGCTGCGGCACGGGTGTGAATCCGTCCACACTCGCACAGTACCACCGGCGCGAGGCTGTTCCGCCACCGTCGAGTGCGGTCGCGTCCGGCCATATCACGGGCCAGCGGTAAAGGCCGAGCCAGGCGGAGCATCGGCGGTATGAGCTACCGCAGGCTGCCGAGTGTGCAGGTCCAGCCCCGTCCACAGCCAGTTCTTCGAAGACGGTGGCAGACCAGGCGCAGGAAATGGAGGCGTTCATTTCGGCGCACCGTTGCACGCATCTTGGCTGACTGAGGAACTCCTGTAGCACAAATGCTTGCATCAGCAAATGCTTGCATCAGAGTCTCGTTGCATGGCGTCCCCCGCCTTGGCAAAAAGAATTCTTAAGAAACAAGCCTCTCTCACAGCACACTGGCACGACAAGGGCGCAGACTGGCGCGGACTGGCACACACACTTCAACGAACAGAACTCTCTCTCACAGCACACAGGTTCGACACAGGTACGCCACAATACCAAAAGAGGCACAGTCGCGGGGGCGCCTACACGAAGGCGTCGAGGTGGGCGAAGGGGGGAGGGCGGCAATCGCCCTCACCCTTACGACGCCCACCCCGGCACTCCCCGTCAACCCACCCCTCCCTCTCAAGCGCAATCGCCCTGCGCTCCGCCTCCGCGGCACGCTTGCCCGCCTTCTTCGCCCCGAGGGGCGTGGCCGCGGCAGGCGTCCTGCGGAGCAGGCTCGCCCCCTCCCTCAGCCGCATCAACCGCATCTCCTCGGCCTCCAACGCCTGGCCGCTAAGTCCGCTCCGCGCCAGGAAAGCCTCCTTCGCCTTGAACTCGAGCGCCCCCAAGCGAGCCCCCTCGACCCGCAAAAAGAATTTGAACACAACTCCCTCGCACAACACTGCACGGGACTGGCGCGCACTGGCACTAACACAGGTACACCACGGGAGCCGAGAATCTAAACAAGAAGAAAAGAATTCGCTCACCCTTGTCTTTGCTCAGATCCATGCGGCCTCGCTGGCCTCTCCGCAGGCCCCCCCGACCGCGTCGAACTCATGCATCGGCGCGGGCTCTCTCGGCTACGGGACCGGCCCCAGCTTCGGCTGAGGGCTGACAAGCTGCCGAGCCCAAATCACTGTGAGAGTCGTGATTTCTTGTTGGTTTTCTAAAATCTCTCTCGGCATTACGCCCACTGGCAACACAAAACAAACAAATGTCCCACCATGCAGAGCGCATCTGACTCTCTCTCTGTTGTGCGAGGCGTGAACCGCGCCACATTCGCTCTCACCTGGCAACCCTGTCTGCACGTCTCTCGCGCGCGTGAACAGGGCGCATGCTCCAAGTGCTCCAAGAGATTTTTAGTTAAGTACTCCTACTCGCTTTCTTTTAATTATGTCCCACCATGCAGAGCGCATCTCTCTCTCTGTTGTGCGAGGCGTGAACCGCGCCATTCGCTCTCACCTGGCAACCCTGTCTGCACGTCTCGCGCGCGCGTGAACAGGGCTCCAGGCCCCAAAGGACGTGTGAGTGTTAGAGTTGTTTGGTATGGCTAAAAATCTCTCTCAACACTGATGAGCGAGGCTTTTGCTCAGATCCATGCGGACGGCATTACGCCGGAAGGACGCGCACCACCATCATATCCTTACTCGAGTACTTTACAAAGAAGAATTCTTAATGCAAGCCTCTCTCACAGCACACTGGCACGACAAGGGCGCGGTCTCACAAAGAAAAAACAACTCAAAAAAAAAGAAAAAAGCTTCGACAAATCGGCGTCTCAACGCAGGATGTGCATCGGTTCATGTTCATGTGTGTATGTGTGTGTGTGTGTGTATATGCCGCACCACGCCGCGGAGGCCGTGGTGGCCGCCCAGGCGTGGATGCAGGGCGCGCGGCCCTCTCCGTCGAATGAGGCGCGGCAGCTTATGCCCAATCGCGCTGCCATGCTCGCGAACCTAGTGGGCGGCCCCGGCATCTTTGTCGATCCGCTCAAGAAACCGCCGCCGCGCCCGGTTGGCTGCGAGGGTCGGCTGCTGCGCTCGCCCGTCCTGAGTTCGGCGCCCGTGGACAATCTCGCCTACTTCCATCGCACCAAGCTCTTCAAGATGGCCAACCTGACCCAGGTCACCCACTTGGCGCGCCGCGCCCATGTGCCGCTTGCATACCAGCGCGCGCGCACGTGCGCCGTCGTCGGCTCGTCGTCGAAGCTGCTCGACGCGGCGGAGGGGTCGCTGATCGACGCGAGCGAGCTCGTCTTTCGCATGAATCACGCGCCGGTCCTGCCCGAGCTGCGCGCCTACATCGGCTCGCGCACGGACGTACATGTCGACCCGATTCAGCTCCATGGCGCGTTCGGCTCCATCAACGCAAGCGACGCCACCTCGTCGCAGATCTACACGTGCACGTCCAACCACGACTACCCCGGCTGCCTCACCTTCTCGCCCAAGCTGAGCTCCGTCAGCGGGCCCCACGACCGGCGCACGTGCAAGCACTGCGGCGCGCGCGTGCTAGCCGGCGTGTCGGAGCGGTGGGACCGTACCTTCCCTGGTGCGCCTCCGCCTCGATGCGTGCTCCCGCGCGCCCGTCGCCGGCGATGCTGCCGGGGTTCTCTCGGGGCGAACGGGATTGTCTGCCTGACGGCCTCCCGCCCCTGCCCGTGGCGCTTGCCTCGCGCTTGCGATCGATCTTTCGGAGCGCGCTGCCGACCCCCGCGCGGTTTGTGACACGTCACGCGCCTCCTTCGGCAGGGCTAGACCAGTATGCGCGCGCGCTGATGGACTCGACCAAGATGCCCAAGGGCCGCTTCATCCGGCCGACGACCGGCTTCGTCGCGCTGCTGCTCGCGCTACACGTGTGCGACGAGGCGCGCCTCTTCGGCTTCGGCATGAGTGCGCGCACGCACTGCTCGCAGTACAAGTTTGCGCAGCTCGACGAGGCGGGGCGGCCTTTTTTCGACAATGTCGCGGTGCAAGCGCTCCGAGGAAGACTACGTCAAGAACAGGGTGCACAACTACAACGCGGAGCAGCAGTGGATCGCCACCGCCACGCGCAACTACACGCGCACGACGCTCACGTGCCGCGACCTGCCGCTCGTGTACGAGCCGGGCGACGCGGCGGCAGTGGTGGCCGCTCCCGCGCTGAGCGCCGGCCCAGCCGACGGCCCAAGTGCAGTGACGGCGGTGGCAGCGGCGCCGCCGCCGCTCGGTCCCAGTTAGCTTCACGACGCCGAGCGAGGGCCTCGCCCGAGAGACGGACGAACGAAGAAGAATGGCTGTTGGGCGGGCGGGGGCGCTGCGGGGGGCGAGGAGGGAGGCTCGTACGGTACGTACGGAGAGGCGTCCGCGTCAAGCATGTGCCCGGCGAGCCACGCGCAACAGCGAGCCAGCGAGATTCGGGCCACTGGTCGGGTAAGCGCGCGAAGCGAACGAACTTGGGAGAAGAGAAGAAAAAAATCGTTCAAGGGGCTAAAGGAGAGGCATAGCGGCGAGGCGCGGGACCGTCTGTGGCGAAGTGGGTCGGGTCCCCGATTTCCCGAACTTATGCGGCCCTTTACGTCGGACTTTTTTCTCTTCAAAAACACAACCCCGGACCCAACACGCACGAAGAAATAGAACTCGAGATCGGAAGAAGAAAACATGACAACGAAGGCGCAAAAAAGAAGAAAACCTCCGGTGAGATGATGGCACGCCGCCGACCACAGTACCCGGGTACAGAGGCCTTGGCCCGGCCAAGACGCCTTCACGACTCATGCTTCGGAGACTGGCGACGAATCGTGCGTCTCGCCACCGAACAGATTACCTGTTCCTCGCCCTTCTGCCTGCAACCGCCTTTTGCGCCTCCGTCTTCCGCAAATACCCGGCCGCCGACAACGAAGCTGCGCTGAGAGCCGCCCTGGCGTCGACCTCGTATGATCCGGGAGGCCGTCCAAGCTGGACTCCATGGCATGCGATGACCGCCTGGTCCTCCCGCGCCCCAGACAGAGATGGGGTGGTGATGTGTGCCATACCCAAGGCGGGATCCTCATCGATCAAGAGTATGGGAGCCCATGCTCTCACTATTGCGGAGGTATCAAAAGCGTTGGCGCAGCCGAGCACGTACAGAGTGGTACTGGTGCGCGACCCGCTGGCCCGATTTGTGTCATGGTACGAGGACAAAGTCAAAGGGCGCATCCCTGGGCCAGGCTTTTACAACAGTGCTCTCCACATCTCCAACGACAGCGTACGGCATTCGATGCATGCCTACGCAGCAGCGCTGGCACGCGAGGGCGTGGGTACCATGGAGCCGCACCTTCGCTCGCAAGCACAACACTGCGCGCTCCATCTACTGAAGTTCGACCTCGTGCACCCTCTCGAGGACGTTGGCAGCCTCCCTGCGCGCGTCGCGCTCGCGCTCAACGTGACGGACCTGCAGTCGCTGCCGACGAAGAACGCGCATGATCAACGCAGCGCGCTGACGAGACACAGTTTGTCCCCGCAAGCCACCCCTTGCTACGACGACTCGCTGCGGCAGCTCGTGCGGACAGCCTATGCTGAGGACTACATCTGGATCGGGCGGCACGGCGTCGAGTATACCGGGCCGACCGCCCAAGCATGCGACTTTGCGACCCGCCTCGGGCGCACGGGCGGGTCCGGGCGGGGGTAGAGGGTGTGGAGGTGAGCTGAGAACGAGTGTTGGGTGCAGCGCGTTCTCTCCTTTTGTGGAGATACTCGATCTAAAAAAACGAATCGGATAGCGTCAGGCCACCTCCACGGGCGCGACCTTTTGCGCCGCGGGGTCCTTGGCGTGAGCCGCACAAAAGTACGGTCTCGGCGACGCGGCCCCCCGCGCCTTGTCTGTCGTGTGAATCGCGTGCTGGTGTGGCGAAAAGAAATTGTTTTGCGGACGCAAGCGAATTCGGCTCCGACAATCTTACCTTATATTTTCCCGTGTCCGGTTTTCCGTTTCGGGCGACGGCACACTCACCGAGCTATCCGGGCGGGGAATCATGTCGGCGAAGGCGGGCTCTGGCATCTCGGTGATGCGCTCCGATCTCGACGCGTCGACCTCGACGGAGGTGGACGCGCACGAGGCGCAGTGGCGGGCCGGCGTCAACCGCCAAGCGCGTCCAGACGCCGCTTCGCAAAGACGGGCGGCGTCATTGGCTGCTGCAGCCAAGCGGCGGCGGATAAGGACATGAACAACATACCTGCGCAAGCCGTCGCCCGGGCGGCCGCAGGCGGTGCCATCTCAACCCACTCTCGGCACCGCTGCACGTGCGTGCTCCCTCTCCCACCCAACTCGGCTCCACTCTCGTCCACCCGCGCCCACCCCATCATCTGCTCTCAGGCTGATTGCGGCGTGTGTTGCGCAATGCCGAGCCACCAGACGCTGGCCAGAGCATGATTGTGATGCCTCTGTCTGGGCCGGGGGGGCGTTCGACAGCGCGCGAGGCTGCCTCCCTGCCCTTTGCGACGCTTGCGACCACTGCTGAGTTGCATGCAGTACAGAGTAGCAGTGGTGGGGAGGGCTTGCACCCCCCCCCCCCCCCCCGGGCAGAATGGTAAACTCGTGTCTACTCACCTCGTCGGCTCCATCGGCTGCCTCTCCTCGTGCGCCGGCTGCCTCTCCATCCAACCGCTTCTGCGTCCCCTTCTCTGCCCGGTGCTCGCGTGTCGCGATGTCGCTCTGCCGAGAGGGTCATCGCCGGCGTAGGCGGAGCGGCGGGCCCTTCGTTACAGAGACAACAAAGACATTTCACCCCTCGGGCTGTTGTTGCAGACAGAAAAACAAATTTGGCGCGCGTGCGCGCAAGGTATGCTAGTACCGTATACGTGCACGAGAACCAAACACATGCACGACAGTACCTGCCCCAATACTCTCTTCTCAACAGAACGACGTCGGAGAGCGTGAGCGCGCCGGCGAGAGAGTTAACGCACCCATGCAGAGAGTGCAAGAGCCCACGCGAGGCGCGCCGGCGAGTGCCAACCTCGGGGAGGGAGAGGCCGCGCGTCTCCGCCTCCCCCCCGAGGGCGGCGCCTCACCTCGGCGCAGACCCCCTCGCGCTGCTCCAGCTGCAGGCCGTGCGCTGCCACTTGGCCTAACTCATCATCGATGGGGGTAACTGTTGAGTGGAGGTTAGTTACCACACGCGGAGCGCTGCCACTGGGCCTCGTCGCCGCCGCACGCCCCGTCCGCCCCACGGCTGCCCCACCCCTCGGCGCCTCCTCCCCCTCCCCCTCCCCCTCCCCCTCCTCCGCCGCCGCCGCCTCCTCCGCCGCCACCTCCACCTCCGCCTCCGCCGCCGCGGCTGATTGGCTCGCCGCTCTCGCCGACCGCCTCGCTCGGCCTGCGCGGCGACGGGTCTCCGACGAGCCTCGCCTGGCGTGTCGAAGAGTTGAGCAGTGAAGCGCGCTGCTTCGAGAGTTGACGAAATCTCCGACGAGCCTCGCCTCTCCCGACCGGCGCTGGATCGGCCGCATCGACGGCGAGTACTGCAGCTCGGCGAGGTTCGAGAGCGAGGAGGAGCCCGCGAGCCCGTCTAGTCCGTCATCACTCGCCGGTAATAATGACACAGAGTGCGCCCGGCCGAGCCCGTGTCGCGCCTTCGCCTCTGGAGGTGCGCATGGCCGACAGCACCTAATGAGCAGTGAGTAGCCACTAGTCACTGCTATTAGTTGGCTCTCAACCACTGCGCACGGCCGGCAGCACCTCAGCGCCGCCCGGCCCGGACGCGGTGGTGGCGAGGCCGGCGGCGATGTCGAAGTGCGTGTACTTGAAGCCGGAGTGGGAGCGGGTCATCTCGAGCACGCCCGGCGCCACGTCGATGAAGGGCAGGTCGTGGCTCTCCACCTCCTGGAAGTAGGCGATGAGCACACGCGCCACGGCGCGGTCCACCACCTGTCCATCGGTGATGCGCCGGTCAGCAGCAGGTAACCACGACTCACGACACGGGCGCGGTCGGCCACCAGCAGCACGTTGGAGCGCTGCTGCTCGAGGGAGAGGATCGCCTAATTCGTCATACCGTAATCAGTCATTGATGAAGAAGAACTCTGAATTCGGTGCTGCTCGAGGGAGAGAGGCTCGCCTCTTGCAGCCGCATGATCAGGTCGAGGTACGACTCCCCCCCCACACCTAGGACATGTCCAGGAAAGGTCCAGGAGCGGGACAGGAAAGGCCGGGGTGCGGCCTCCGCGCGCCCGGGTAGCGGTAGTGCAGCTTGTCCGACGCACGCGCCTGGTACTCTCCCGGGAAGGAGCGGCGCATCTCCCCCGCAGAGAGCGAGTCGAGCTGGCCTGCTCTCACTCACTAGCCGCTCATTCACTCTTTCAGACATCGGGAAGAGCGAGGCGAGCTGGCCTGCGCAGAGCTCGTTGAGCCGCTGCAGCCGCAGCACCGTCCGGTCCTTTGGCTCGTACCTGTTCACAGCCGCGCGCGTGAAAAGACGCCGTCAACGCCGCGCCACGCTCCGGCGTTCGGCTCGCGCTTGCTCAGCAAGATCTGCGTCAGCTGGTCGTACCGGCGCAGCGTGCCCGTCATCACAATCGCGTGGCCTTAATTAATAATTAATCATTAATCATTAATTAATTGTTAATTCGCGTGCCCGTCATCACAATCGCGTGGCCCGCGCAGCCCCTCTCACGCAGCTCGCTGGAGCGCTCGCGCGCGGCGACGAAGGCGCAGACCGCCTCCGAGTAGACCAGCCCTGTTCACAGCCGCAGCTGTGAAGAGACGCCGCCCGCACGGCCGACGCGGCTTCTGCGCAGACGGCGCCGGCGCGGGAGAGGGGGGTGTCACCCCCGAGCACGCCTGCTCACAGCCCCGAGGTGTGAAGAGACGCCGCCCTTGCGCGGCGGGAGAGCTAAGCCCCCCCCCCTCCCCTCCCCCCCCCCCACCCACCCACCACCACCACCCCCGCGCGCCTCGCTCGTCGTTGAGCGTCTGGCCGGCGAGGGCGATCCAGATGGTGCGAGGGCCGAGGTGGATCGAGTGCAGCAGCGCCATCACCTTTGATTAATAATTAATAATTAATTAATACTAATTAGCCGAGGTGGATCGAGTGCAGCAGCGCCACCACCTTGGAGAGGACGTACCCGTCCGCGCGGCACGCGACAAGCTTCTTGCCCGCGTCGATGATCTGGATGTACCGCAGCACCTCCTCCTGCTGATTAATCATTGAGAATTAATCACTGTCGATTAGACGATCTGGATGTACGGCAGCGCCTCCTCCTGCTGATCATTCATCAATACTAACTAATGATTAATGAAGGGAGGGCAGATGCACCGCGGCGCCTCCGCCTGCTCGCGAGGGGCCGAGGGGCGCAGGCCCAGGCCAGAGGAGCCCTGCCGCACGAGCGGGCGGCCCGAGGAGCGCAGGCTGCTGCTGCCGTGGCGAGGAGGGAGCGGCTCGGCCGCCTCGCCTGCGAGAGGCGAGGGAGAGATGGGGGAGAGATGATCTCGGAGGGCGCGGCTCGCCTAGCCTGAAGAGCAGCTCACACCGAGGACAGTGCTGGAGAGGGCCGTTAGCTAGTCGTGGGCGCGCCTCGTAACTATGGCCGGCACATCTCGGCTGCACCTCGGCTGCACCTCGGCTGCATCTCGGCTGCACCTCGGCTGCACCTCGGCTGCACCTCGGCTGTCTCTCGGCTGCCTCTCGGCTGTCTCTCGGCTGCCCCTCGGCTGCCCCTCGCCCGCATCTCTGCCGCCTCTCGGCTGCCTCTCGCCATCTCCGCGCGGCGAGAGGTCGTCGACGGTGGACGAGATGCGCCGGTCGCCCTCGAGGCGGTGGAAGGTCTCGTCCTCCTCTTCCTGGACACTTCCCGGACACTTCATGGACACTTCCTAGCAGAGGTGGGCAGGTCTCGTCGTCCTCTTCCTCCGGCCCCTCGGCGTCGGTGATTGTCTGGTACACCGCCTGCTGACGGTGCGCGGCGTCGGTGTCTCCCCATTCGTACTTAGCGTCTGCGTGTGGTGGTGGTGGTGCTGGCGCGGCTCCGGAAGAGAAGTGCCTAGGAAATGTCTAGGAGATGTCTAGGAAGTGTCTGGTGCTGGTGCGGCTCCTCGTAGTTTCGCACTCGCGCGAGGAAGTCCTGCAGAGCAGCCTCCGGATTAGATTATTGTATTGTATTAACGGGGGGCTCCTCTACATTCTATGACAGTCCTGCAGAGCAGCCTCTGGCGCGGAGCCCTTGTAGTCGTCGTTGGACGCCTTGAGCATGTAGTTTCGCAGCAGCAGCTTCGTGTCGGTGCAGATCGACTCCACAAAGATCAGCCGCACCTGCCGAGGACGAACAGTGATTCACTAATTAGAGGCGCAGATCGACTCGACAAAGATCAGCCGCACCGGAGGCCACTCGCGCGCGCACCGCTCGCGAACCTTTTGCCGGCGCAGCACGGTGGTGTTTGTGGCGTCAAACACGCCGCAGACGCAGCCGCGCCGGCACTGCTCTCCGGCCTGCTCTTGGTTCTGCTCGAGAGCGGAGAGGGCGGTGAGCGAGTTGGAGGGCAGGAACTTGAGCCAGCGCAGCAGCTCCTACCATCCACTCACCGGACGTCGGTCCCTCAGTCCCTCACATGTCGCCGACTCGCAGGCAGCGCAGCAGCTCCTCCAGAGTGTCCATTGCGATCTCCTCTCGCTGCGCCGCGGCGTCTTCGTTTGCAGCGTCGAAGAAGGCGGCACCGGAGCCTGCCAGGCCGGCGTCACGGCGACGCGAGCCGGCGTTGAAGAGCCGGGCCGGGCAGCCGACGAAGTTGAGGTAGCGGACGATCGACTTTGAGAGGTACGACTTGCCGCGCGCCGGCAGGCCGACCATCGCAATCACGACACGCTCCTCGATGACGGAGGTCGGGTTGACAGCGTACTGCGTCACGGCGGAGCGGGCGAGGCAGACGGCGCCCGCCAGCAGCGCGCGGCCCTCGCGCGGCAGGTGGCGCAAGCTCTCAAAGCTCGGCCTCCGCGAGCGCTGCCGCGGCCGCATCGCCTGGCGGGTGGTGAGCCGCCAGCGCCAGCGGTTCCATGCCGAAGAGAGGACGAGACAGATCACCGCAACGGCAGTGGGCAGCAGCTGCCTGGAGTGGGCTCTAAGCCAGCGAAGCGGACCACCACACCGCGGCCACATCGAAGGTAGAGCTCTAGGTTCATCGACAATGGCCGGTGCGGGAGCCCCCCACCGCGACGGCGGGCGCGCTGAGGTCGCACGCCAAGCCAGTTATATGCCAAGGGCGTGCGATCGAGAATCGGCTCTCGCACCTCTGCTCGCGTACCCTCACCCATAGAATTGTCACCGCCAGTGAGTGAAATTCGCGCTAAAGTGCACTAAAGATGCAGTACATAAACACTTCACACCGCACTAAATTTAGACCCAGGCGCCCTCAGCACTGGCACTATTCAAAAAAGGGGAACACCACAGCGAGCCGGTTCTTTAACCAGGTTGCAACACCTGTTCCGCACTGTGCTGTGAATCGAGCGGCAACCAACAGCTCTCGGGACCCCCATCGAAGGTAGGTTCATCGACAATGCCGGTGCGGGAGGCCGGCCTGCGCGCGGGCTCCACCACCCCATCGTCTGCCCTGCGTCGTCTGGCGCCGGGTCCTTCACAGTCGGTTGAAGTCGCCGCCCTACGATGGCGGGCACGCGGACCCAGCTGCGCTGCCGCACAAAGGCGTAGATGGCGACGGCGTAGAAGGGCGCCTGCACCAGCACCTCGACCCAAATGGCAGCTCGGAACCAGACCGGCCGCGCGTGCATCAGCGGGTCGGCGGCGGCACTCCACCACCGGACGGCGCGGACGCACGGCTCTGGCGGCCACAGTGGCGTGTGCGCTGCGTCGAGGCCGTACAGGTCGGGCCGCTGCACGAGGACAGCCTCGATGTCGACCAAGAAGGTGACCGCGAGGCCGACGCAGAACCAGCCGATGAGGACCGCGTCGACGGGACGCATCGGCGCGCGCTCGCCGGCAGGCAGCGGCGGCAGTGGAAAGAAGCGCGAGACGGTCGCTTGGTACTCTGCGTACTGCGGGTACTTTCGCGAGGAGAGGACCTCGGTGACGTCGAGCGAGGCGTGCGGCAGCACGAAGAGGCAAGTGAGGAATGCCGCGCCCGAGATGGTCCAGTTGACGAGCGGCAGCCTACAGGACGCGTCCACAGGACATGTCCGGGACGTGTCCTGCCGGCGGCGGGGTACCGTCGCCCGAGTCGGCCACCCGGCGGCGAGCGAGAAGAGGTAAAAGGCCCACCAGATCGCAACCTCGCAAAAGTAGTTTGGGTGGCGCGAGTAGCGCCACAGGCCCGAGCAGAGGAAGCCGCGGCCAAACTCGGCGCCGAGCGGCTCCTTGGCGCGCAGGCGGCGGTACTTTTCCGTCTGGAAGCGCATCATGGACGAGGAGGACTGGGAGGATATTCCTGGCCTTCTCGGCCACGGCGAGGGCGTGCTGCAGCTGAAGACGCCGACCCGTCTCCCTTCGCTCCTTGGAGGCGAGCGCGCCATTGGTGTGGCGGCATCATTTTACTTCAGCCTCGCTACTCTCTCCACGAACGGCGCCCTTTGGTCCTGGGGCTGTGGCTACTCTGGCCAGCTGGGCCACGGCGACACGCAGCACCAGCTACTGCCCAAGAAGATCGAGGCCTTTGCTGACCAGCGTGTCGTCGCTGTGTCGGCTGGAGGCGGCCACAGCCTCGCCATTACCGCCGACGGCGCCATCTACCAGCTGCTGCCCAAGAAAGTCGAGGCCTTGGCTGGCCAGCGCGTCGTCGCTCTGTCGGCTGCAGGCGTGCATAGCCTCGCCATCACCGCCGACGGCGCCGTGTGGAGCTGGGGCGCTGGCGGACTCGGCCGCTTAGGCCATGGAGAGGACCTGTCGAACCAGCTGCTGCCCAAGAAGATCGAGGTGTGGTCGCAGGAGTGAGAGGGGGGCGAGGGGCGCACGTGGCTGATATAGGAGTGCGACCGACTCGGGAGAGGCCGAGATCCGGATAGGGTGGGAGGCTGGCCAAGCGGCATCAATCAAACGAGAGAGAGAGAGAGAGAGAGAGAGAAAAACCTGCAGTTTTCTACTACCGTGGGGACAACTGCCCTTGCGTGGGGACGTTGCGTGGGGACATTGCGTGGGGACATTGCCGAACGCGCGCCAAACGCGCGCCAAGGGGCGGCGGCGCATGACGAAAGGCTGGAGCTGCGCCGCAGGAGTCCCGGCGGCCCCGCGAAACTTGGTGGCGCAACGCAAGTCCCTCGGGAGGTGCGTACGCCGCCGCCCGCCGCCAATGCCCGCTCAGGCAGCCGGCCATCCTGGCTGAATAGGCAGCACGGCGCTCACAGTTGCGTGCAAGTGCGCATACCACTCACCCGTCCTTCACGCCCTCGCGGGGCGTCTCGCCTCGCCGCCACCGCCCTCTCCACCGCCACCCTCGCCGCCGCCGCCCTCGCCCCACGCCGCCCTCTTCACCGCCGCCCTCGCCGCCGCCGCCCTCGCCGCCCTCGCCGTCGCCGCCGCCGCCCTCGCCGCCGCCCTCACCTCCGCCGCCCTCGCCACCGCCACCCTCGCCGCCGCCACCCGCGCCGCCACCACCTTTGCCTCAATCCGCGCCGCCTCTACCAGCCCCGCCTCCCTCGCCGCCGCCGCCCTCTCCACCGCCACCCTCGCCACCTCCGCCATCGCCGCCACCGCCGTCGCCGCCTCCACCGAGCCCTCCGCCACCCTCTCCTCCGCCGCCTTCCCCGCCGCCGCCGTCGCCGCCACCGTCGTTGCCTCTTCCACCGTCGCCGCCGCCATCGCCGCCGCCGCCATCACCGCCGCCTCCTTCGCCTCCGCCGCCGAGCCCACCGCCTCCGAGCCCGCTGCCTCCAAGTCCACCGTCGCCGAGCCCCCCGCCTCCCTCTCCGCCGCCGCCGTCACCGCCGCCGCCGTCGCCTCCACCTTCGCCGCCGCCGCCGCCGCCGCCGCCGCCGAGCCCTCCACCGCCGTCACCGCCGTCGCCGTCGCCGCCACCCTCTCCGCCGCCACCCACCGCCACCCTCGCCGCCGCTACCTTCGCCGCCTCCGCCGAGCCCGCCACCCTCACCGCCACCACCCAGTCCACCACCCCCGTCGCCACCACCGCCATCGCCGCCGCCACCGAGCCCTCCTCCGTCGCCTCCACCGCCATCGCCCCCGCCGCCCTCGCCGCCGCCACCTCTTCACCGCCACCCTCGCCGCCGCCACCGTCGCCGCCTCCGCCGAGCCCGCCTCCCTCACCGCCACCACCCAGTCCACCACCCCCGTCGCCACCACCGCCCTCGCCGCCGCCGCCGAGCCCTCCTCTGTCGCCTCCACCGCCATTGCCCCCGCCGCCCTCGCCGCCGCCACCCTCTCCACCGCCACCCTCGCCGCCGCCACCGTCGCCGAGCCCGCCGCCTCTCTCGCCGCCACCGTCGCCTCCGCCGCCAAGTCCGCCGCCTCCCTCGCCACCCCCTCCCTCGCCGCCCCCGCCGTCGCCACCGCCACCCTCACCGCCACCTCCCTCTCCTCCGCCACCTTCGCCACCACCGCCCTTGCCGAAGCCACCGAGCCCGCCGTCGCCGCCACCGTCGTCGCCGCCGCCGTCGCCGCCGCCCTCGCCTCCGCCAACCTCGCCACCTCCGCCGAGCCCGCCTCCGCCGAGTCCACCGCCATCGCCGCCTCCGCCGAGCCCGCCACCGCCGTCGCCTCCCCCACCATCGCCCCCACCACCTTCACCCCCGCCGCCGAGCCCTCCTCCGCCGTCGCCGCCACCACCCAGTCCACCACCGCCGTCCCCGCCCCCTCCCTCGCCGCCGCCTCCTTCGCCGCCACCGCCCTCGCCTCCGCCGCCTACGCCGCCCCCACCGTCGCCGCCGCCCCCAGCCCACCGCCGCCCTCGCCACCGCCGCCGTCACCACCACCACCTTCGCCGCCACCGCCATCGCCGCCGCCACCCTCGCCGCCCCCACCGTCGCCGCCGCCTCCGTCGCCGCCGCCGCCGTCACCGCCGCCGCCCAGCCCGCCGCCGTCCCCGCCGCCA
>NW_005200088.1:152474-152865 GCF_000372725.1 Emiliania huxleyi CCMP1516 | reverse complement strand
CACACCGCCCTTTCATCACCCCTGTACCCGCCGCCAACCTCTCCGCCTCCCCCGTCCCCGCCGCCGCCGTCGCCGCCGCAGCCGCCCAGCCCGCCGTCGCCGTCGCCGCCGCCTCGCTCGCCGCCGCCCTCGCCTCCGCCGCCCTCACCACCGCCACCCTCGCCGCCGCCACCTTCACCGCCACCGCCCTTGCCTCGACCCGCGCCGCCGCTGTCCCGGTCCTGGTGCCCTCCCTCTCCTCCACCCCCCTTGCCGCCGCCGCCCTTGCCGCCGCCGACCAGTCCACAGCCGCCCTAGACGGCACCGCCGCCTCAAATGCCATCCCCAGCGCCGCCCTCTCCAAAGATAGCCTCACAGCCGATGCGCTCACCGACACCCACGCCGCCGCCAA
>NW_005200088.1:112087-151006 GCF_000372725.1 Emiliania huxleyi CCMP1516 | reverse complement strand
TACACCGCCACCCACGCCGCCGCCACCATCGCAGCCCCCGAGGCCGCCACCGCCCTCACCCCCACCCTCGCCGCCTCCACCGTCGCCGCCGCCATCGCCGCCGCCACCGTCGTCTTCGCCCTCGCCGCCGCCACCCTCGCCGCCACCCTCGCCGCCGCCACCAGCGTCACCGCCCTCGCCGCCGCCGCCCTCACCACCGCCCCCCACGACGCCGCCACCATCAGCAGCCCCCGAGGCCGACACCGCGGATCACGCCAACGCTCGCCGACTCCACCGTAGCCGCCGCCATCGCCACCGCCACCGCAGACAAATCGGAATACACACACACACAGTCTCTCTCTGACTCTCGCCCCGCTCTCCGAGCTCCGACTTGCCCCGCGCCACGAATCTAAACAGCCGTGTGTTATGTATATGCGACAATTTAGACTATGCACTCAGTCGCAAATGATCGAGCGCACTCCCTGCAGCCACGCTGGCCTCCCTCGCGCCATGCGATGGCAACACTGCCCCCTCGTCACCGCCGCCCCCCTCCGCCGCCAGCGCCGCCGGCCGCCCGCCGCGCCAAGCCCGCCGCCGCCCTCGCCTCCCGCTCCCCCCCGCCGCCTCCTCACCGCCGCCTCTGAGCCCGCCGCCGCCGCCGCCGCCGTCGCCACCCTCGCCGCCACCGCCCTCACCGCCGCCGCCCTCGCCGCCACCGCCCAGCCCACCGCCGCCGAGGCCGCCGCCGCCCTCGCCTCGGCCGCCTTCGCCGCCGCCTCCTTATAAAGCCGTAAGGACTCGTCCTTTCGCCACCACCTCCCTCGCCGCCGCCGCCCTCGCCGCCACCGCCCAGCCCGCCGCCGCCGAGCCCGCCGCCGCCCTCGCCGCCGCCGCCGCCGCCGACGCCGACGCCCTCGCCACCACTGCCCTCCCCTCGCCACCGACACCCTCGCCGCCGCCGCCCTCTCCACCGCCACACTCGACGCCGCCGCCATCCCGATCGCCGTCGCCGCCGCCGCCGTCGCCGTGTCGTCGCCTCCGCCCACGCCGCCGCCACCCTCGCCGCCACGTTGCCTTTTTTCTCACACACTACGTGCCTCTACACCTCCGTTCACATGGGTTAGAGGGTTAGGGTTAGGGTTAGGTAGGATTAGGGTTAGGGTTAGCTTAGGGTTAGGGTTAGGGTTAGGGTTAGGGTTAGGGTTAGGGTTAGGGTTAGGGTCAGAGTTCCAGCCGTTGTGCAGCTCCTAAGAACGGGCCGCTTCGGGCCGGAATGGGGGAACGAGCGGTCCGTCGACGCGAGCTCTCGGTGAATGCTCCGAGTTCGTCGGGTTAGGGTTAGGGTTAGTAGGGTTAGGGTTAGGGTTAGGGTTAGGGTTAGGGTTAGGGTTAGGGGTAGGTTGTTGTCGTCGCGCCGATATCTGGCTAAGACAGACACGGGCAGCAGACGCGACCCAAGCGACGCACCAGAGCACGGCTGGGCGTGTGAGCCGCCATCTTGGACTGTGAGGCGAGTATTTGCAACCGGGAGCTCGCCGCAGCCCCCGACACCGCCGCCGCCGCCCTCCCGAGGACAGAGAGTCGCCCAAGTCGCCGAGTGCGCCCCGGCCTCGATGTCTTGGGCGGAAGAGGCGACCCAAGCGACATACCAGCGCACGGCTGGGGGCGTGAGCAGCCGTGCTGGACTGTGAGGCGAGTATTTGTCATTGAAGCTCGCCGCCGCTCCCTACACCGGTCCGCGCCGCCGCCCTCCCGATGACAGATAGTCGGCCAACGCAAGTCGCCGAGTGCGCCCCGGCCTCGATATCTCGGCGGCAGAGGCGATCTCTAAGAGGTGCGCCAGTGCACGGCTGGGCGTGTGAGCCGCCATCTTGGACTGTGAGGCGAGTATTTGCAACCGGGAGCTCGCCGCAGCCCCCGACACCGCCGCCGCCGCCCTCCCGAGGACAGAGAGTCGCCCAAGTCGCCGAGTGCGCCCCGGCCTCGATGTCTTGGCGGCAGAGGCGACCCAAGCGACATACCAGCGCACGGCTGGCGTGGGGGCGTGAGCAGCCGTGCTGGACTGTGAGGCGAGTATTTGTCATTGAAGCTCGCCGCCGCTCCCTACACCGGTCCGCGCCGCCGCCCTCCCGATGACAGATAGTCGGCCAACGCAAGTCGCCGAGTGCGCCCCGGCCTCGATATCTCGGCGGCAGAGGCGATCTCTAAGAGGCGCACCAGTGCACGGTTGGGCGTGTGAGCAGCCGTGTCGGACTGTAAGGCGAATATTTGTCATCGGGAGCGCGCCGCCGACTCTACACCGCCGCCGCCGCCCTCCCGAGGACAGCAGATAATAACGGCCGCCTCGTCGTCGAGCTCGGTAGACGATGGTCGCCTCTCGCGTTTGAATCCCTCGAGCTGCTAGAGCGGCGTCGCACTCGTCGAGCGTAACAGCAGTCCGCCCTCGGACGACTTGTTGTGAGCGCGCCGTAAGGCACGCGGCCATGCACGCGGCAGCCGTCGGGGAGCGCGATCTCGGTCAGCTGGTGCCGTGGGTGTACCGTGCGAGGAACGACATGCTGTGGCAACGACGAAAGCTGTGCATCGAAAGCGCGCGCGAAGAAGGGAGACGTGAAAACCAGCCCGCGTGACCCACCCACTGCGCCCCCCCTCGCCGCCACCGCCCTCGCGCCTCGCCTCAATCCGTGCCGCCTCTGCCAGCCCCGCCTCCCTTGCCGCCGCCACCCTCGCCGTCGCCGCCCTCGGCGCCGCCACCGGCGCTGCCACCGCCCTCGCCTCCGCCGCCCTCACCACCCCGCCACCCTCGCCGCCGCCCCCCTCGCCGCCACTGCCCTCGTCGCCCCCCCGTTATCGCCGCCTCCCTCTCCACCGCCACCCGTCGCCTCCGCCGCCCTCTTCACCGCCACACCCTCGTCGCCGCCACCATCGCCGCCGCCACCATCGCCGCCGCCGCCCTCGCCGCAACCGCCGTCGCCGCCGCCTCCCTCGCCGCGACCCTCGCCTCCACCGCCCTCCCCGCCGCGACCCGACCTTCGCCGCCGCCACCCTCAGACGCCACCACCGCCCCCTCTCCACCGACACCCTCGCCGCCGCCACCCTCGCCGCCGCCACCCTCGCCGCCACCGCCCTCGCCGCCGCCGTGACGCGTCGCCTCCGCCTCCCTGATGGTCTGATATCTCTCCGAGAGTAGCGGCGGGGGCAACACATCTCGTCGACACACGTACGGCAACAGGTAACAGATCACCGGCACCGGAGCGTAACAGATCACCGGTCACAGACCACCGGTCGCCGGCACCGGTCACGGGTAACAAGACGCCGTTCCAACTGGCCTCCATCGCCACGAGCCTCGCGGCGGCGGTCGCGGTGCACCCACGCCCGGCGGCGGCTCTCGGCGCCGTATCTATCGCCGGCAGCTCGAGTCTTCCTCCACAGCGCCACGCCTTGCACACACGATCACACGCTTTACGGCGAGTGAGCGCGAGGAAAAGTGCGAGAGGACGAGGCCAGCGGCCAACGGCGGGCGCGCCAGTTTTCTTCTTTCCCCCCTAAGGTAAGGCGAAACTCCACACACACGTGTGACACACGAGGTGGTGGGGCAAGGCCAAGGGGCGGCCCTCTCGCGTCTTCACGTCTAGACGACAGGAGCCCCACGGCATTGAAAGTGCAAGGCCCAGTGCGCGTGGGTGAGCGGTGTGTGTGTGTGTGTGTGTGTGTGTGTGTGTGTGTGTGTGTGTGTGTGTGCGTGCGCGGTAACCTGTGTGTTTTGTGCACAGCCACAGGGTTCTATTTGTTGTCGCCTCCCTCCCCGGTATCGAACGTCCGCTATACGGGTGGCCGCTTGAGGACACTTCAACCCCACCCCCTGCGAGATCAGCACTAGTACCGCCGCCACCACTGGCACCAGAACTTGCACCAGACCCGCCACACCTGCCGCCCCCTCTGCCGCCCCCTCGCTTGCACCAAGACCGCCGCCGCTGTTCCCGCCGCCGTGCTATAGCGATCGCCGTCGCCGCGGCGAACCGTCTCGGCGCGGCCTCTAATCCCGCCACCGCGCCCGAAACTGCCGCCGCACCGCTGCCAGCGCCGATATCATTGCCTACCCCACAGTGGGCCCTCACCGCCCTTCTCTCCTTCTCCCCACCGCCACCATTCCGGCGCCGTGGCGTCTGCCGGTGCCGCCCTTGCCTGCGCCGCCCCCGTCATCTCAACTCTCCGCCGCCGCGCCACCACCAGCTCCACCACCGTCCCAGCCGCTGCTAGCGATACCGCCGCCGCCGCCTCCACCAGCCTCGCACCTCAGCCGGCGCCGCACGGCTCCTTCTCCGCCGCCGCCGCCGCCTCCAGCCCCTATGCGCTGACGTGGTTGGTGCTGAGCTGCCGCCGCCGCTCGCTCTAAAAGAGAGTCGCGCTGCTTTCCCGGAGCGCTGGTCGCGAGTTCAGTGGCCAGGGCCTCGCCTGAGGGGGGCGGGGGGGGGGGGGCGATGAGGACGTCACCGAGCGGCTGGGGCTGCCGGGAAGGTGGTGGGCGGGGCGTGGATGCACCTCAAATACGAGCGAGTAGCGGGAAGAACGCCCGCTACTCCGGCGGGAGAGTGCTCACCGCCGCCCCCTGGGTCACCTCGAGTGACCTCACAGCCCACACCGTGAGGCGCTGCTGTCAGGGGGGTGTATCGCAAGGCGGCTTTCGCTCCCGTGGGGCGGCTCTGTCCGTCTCAGCACGGCGTCCCGAGGTGTAGCCGTGTACCTGGCGACAGTGCCATCACTCACACGCCTACTCGCGGCACGACCTCAAATGTGACGCGACCGCGAGAGGGCGACCACGGATGGGGCGCGCACAATGGATGGGGCGACCGCGCGAGAGAGTGCCTTTCGGCCTTGTCGAATAAGGGCAATTCCGTTGGCCTTGCCCCTGCCCTGGATTGAGGATGCGACGGAGGTAAGTGGCGTCGATGGTGTGGTCATCCGTGCTCCAATGTCTCTGGTCCTCCCCGAAGCGAGTGTTCACGCATTCTGCGCGCCCCCGTGGAGCGCGCCATCACCTTGCTCGGTTGGACCTGCGAACGAGAGGATTGTGTGTGAGTGCTCAGCAGTCCCCATTGCGCGGCGGTGACGCCGGGGTTCCCTCTGCTGCCATCACCGCCGCCTCGACCGCCGCTACCACGCTATCTCCTGTGGCTGCCATCGATGTGTGGGTGAGAGGTGTCTGGGGGCTGGCTGGGGCGGGTGAGTGGCGTGAGGGCCGATCGGCATCACGGGGCCCTCTTCCTCCCCTCGGGCGAGGCGCGCCGCGCCTCAGCGCCCTCCCTCCGGACGATGTCCCCACGAACCGGCGGGCTGTCCCCACGCAAACCGGCGATGTCCCCACGGCTCACAAAACCGCCAATGGCCGTTATCCGTTAGTGCGGACGTCGCCGCGGCTCGCCTCTGCCGCGGCGGCTGCTGCGCGCACGCGGCGGCGCCGCTCTCTCGCGAGACGGCTGGCGACGCGGCTCGCCGCCGACGTACGGTGCGCTCGTCCGACGGTCCGCGGCGTGGCGTGCGCGGCGCTGAGCGCCGCTCTGCGAGCGCCTCTGCGCCTGCACTGCCTGTCTCTGTTGCTGGTGGTGGTGGTGGTGCTGCTGCTGCTGGTGCCGATGCTGCTGCTGGCGCGGCGCGGCTGTGCGACTGGGCTCGACGCGCGCGTCGCGAGCGTCTGACGCGGCGGGCGGCGTCGGGCAGGTGCGCTTCTCTCTCGGGTGGTGGTGGTGGTGCTGCTGCTGCTGCTGGTGGTGCAGGTACTGCTGCTGGTGCGGCGCGGCTCTCCGACGCGACTCGATGCGCGCGTCGCGGCTATCTGACGCGGCGGGCGGCGTCGCGGGCGGCAGCGGTGGCGGCTCGCGGGTGGAGGTGGAGGCTGGTGGCTGTGGTGGACTTTGAGTTTATTTCATGGTCGTGTACGGGGACCGGGGGGTCAACCGGGAGGCAGGGGGTTCAACCAGGCGACGGAGGAGGACCGTGGACCATCGCGGGGACGGACCCGCCCGGAGGGCGCGTCCGGTAGATCCGGATGGTCTCACGCCGGTGGGAGGCACCGAGGCGTCTTGTACGCTCAGCTCTACCTTAAGCTCCTGAGGGGCGCGTGGTTGTAACCACGTAGTAGGACTACAGCCCACCACAGACACCCTCCCCCACTCCTCACGTGTGTTCACACCCTCACCCTCTCCTCTCTCCTCTCTCTCTCTCTCTCTCTCCTCTCTCTCCTCTTGTCTGTGCTGTCTGCCTGACTCAGGCACTCAATCTGCCGATGCGTGATTGTGTGTGGGCTGCTCCGAGGGGGCCCTCTGTGCGATCCGACGGGTAGGGGGGCTGTGCCCGGGCGGTGTCCGGTGTGGAGTCCCCTTCTGATCCCGCCTGGGATGTTGGGTGTGAGGTTGTGGCGGCTTCGATCCCAAGGGGGGGAGCTGATCCCACTCAATAACCAACTCTCAGGGGCAGTAGGTGGGCGAGCTTCAGGCACGCTCATCTCGATCGTCAAGGCGTTGCTACGCGCGGTCTTCCGCGGGGGGAGCTGCGTCGACGGGTGCGGGACCGCGGCGCAGCCAGTGCCGCGGCGAGGCCTCCGGCTGTTTGCGGCGGGCGGGTTGCTGCTCGCTGCGATGGCGAAAAACTCGTCTCGCCACACGCCAAGGGCTTATGCTCTGGCGAGACGTGAGGCGCATGCGCCCAGGAGGGGAGGGGGCATGTGTAACGACACTGCTAGAGATGCCTTTCGGGGCCCAGAGATAAAACTTCTGTGATGCCATGCGTGACCTAGTAGTGTCCCCAGCTATGGGCGTGTCCACGTTGGAGCCAGGTGTGGTGTGGGCGCGAGAATAGCTCCGCCGTTCATGGAGGCAACCGATGCGAGTCGACTGGTGTGTGTCGTCGTGGTTTCGTATCAAGAATTCTCTCTCTCGCATCAATCAAACCACGCGGAAACGCTGTCCCTAGAGCTACCGATCTGAGCCGCCCTATACTTCTTTTTCTGCGGCGAAGCAAGAAAGAAAAGAGAAGAGGGAGGGATGGGAGGAGCCAGTCCGGTGCCTGGGACTACGGCACGTTTTTCTTTTCCTCGCGATGTCTGCCCCACGGCGCCGCTCGCGCCGCCTCGCCTCCGCCGCCGCTCCGTCGCCAAGCACGCCGCCGCCCATCGCCCTCCTCGACCTCCCCACGGACCTCCTCGTGCGCGCCTTCTCTCGCTGCGACCCCGCCGACATCGCTCGCATCGCGGCCATCTCGCTGCTCTTCCACTCCTCGCTTGCGCTGGAGGCCATCCGCTTGTGGGCGCAAGAGCGCGGCTTCGAGCTGCCGGCGCAGCCGGAGGGCGAGAGCTGCGCCGTGCGGTGGCTGTGCCTTTCTGCGCTGCTGCGCGAGTCCAACCCGCCGGCGAGGCTGGCGGCGGGCGCACGGCACAGCGTCTTCATCGACGGTGAGGGGCGGCTCTCGTCGTGCGGCGCGGCAGCGGAGGGCGAGGAGGGCGAGGAGGACGAGGAGGACGAGGAGGACGAGGAGGAGGAAATTGCAGGCCTTCTCGGCCATGGTGAGGGCGTGCTGCAGCTGAAGACGCCGACCCGTCTCCCTTCGCTCCTTGGAGGCGAGCGCGCGATTGGTGTGGCGGCGTCACGATACTTCAGCCTCGCTCTCTCCGCGAACGGCGCCCTTTGGTCCTGGGGCAGCGGCGAGGACGGCAAGCTGGGACACGGCGACGAGGAGGACCAGTGGCAGCCCAAGAATATCGAGGCCTTTGCTGGCCAGCGCGTCGTCGCTGTGTCGGCTGGAATGTCTCACAGCCTCGCCCTCACCGCCGACGACGCCCTCTGGAGCTGGGGCCGTGGATTCTTTGGCCAGCTGGGCCACGGCGACCAGCAGAACCAGCTGCTGCCCAAGAAGGTCGAGGCCTTTGCTGGCCAGCGCGTCGTCGCCGTGTCAGCAGGGTGGTACCACAGCATCGCCATCACCGCCGATGGCGCTGTCTGCAGCTGGGGCTTTGGATATGATGGCCAGCTGGGCCACGGCGACCAGCAGCGCCAGCTGCTGCCGAAGAAGATCGAGGCTCTGGCTGGCCAGCGCGTCGTCGCTGTGTCAGCGGGAGGTCTGCACAGCCTCGCCATCACCAGCAGCGGCGCCGTCTGGAGCTGGGGCTGGGGAGGCGATGGCCAGCTGGGCCACGGCGACACGCAGCACCAGCTACTGCCCAAGAAGATCGAAGCCTTTACTGGGCAGCGCGTCCTCGCTGTGTCGGCTGGAGGCGACCACAACCTCGCCCGCACCGCTGACGGCGCTGTCTGGAGCTGGGGTTGGGGAGGCGATGGCCAGCTGGGGCAGAACCAGCTGCTGCCGAAGAAGCTCGAGGCCTTTGCTGGGCAGCGCATCATCGCTGTGTCGGCTGGAGGCCACCACGGCATCGCCCGCACCGGCGACGGCGCTATCTTCACCTGGGGCAAGGGCGAGAGCGGCTGCCTAGGCCACGGAGAGGACCTGTCGGACCAGCTGCTGCCCAAGAAGATCGAGGTGTGGTCGCAGGAGTGAGAGGGGGGCGAGGGGGGCGTGGCTGATATAGGAGTGCGACCGAGTCGGGAGAGGCCAAGATCCGGATAGGGTGGGAGGGCTTCACAAGCGCTAGACCCTAAAGCGCTACAGATACTGTGGAGGCTGGGTGTGGGTCCTGGGAGCTGTGGATGACGATTGACGTGATAAGAAAGAAAGAAAAACACCGCCCGAGGGAGGGATGGGAGGACGGCAAAAAAGAGAGAAAGCGGATACCCACACAAGAACAACGCACTCTCTCAAAAAAGAAAGAAAGAAAACGGACAAACCCAAGGGAGGGATGGGAGGGCGGCACGCCGCCACCACAACAGGACGGCACGTCCCCAGGCACTTGGACGAAGCGAGTAATTCTTTTTCTGTTGGCCTCCAGCATATTGACATCAGCTCCCCGCGTCCTCCTCGGGTCTGCCCTCTCAGCTGCTCTCGTGTCTGCGCTATTCTCTGCTTCGTCTTCACGTTCGTCTCTCCCTGTTCTTCCGCTTCTCTCTTCACTTGTGCGAGAGCCTTTTGTTGTGAAATTCTCTTGTAATGCTTTGCGCGGCCTTACACTGCGCCGTACTCTCCGACGGGGGGGTGTATACTCCTCCGATACTCCACCTACCGCTACCCTTACCCTCGCCCAGGGCAATGCTGTCTTAAGGTCGACGGGTTCGGCACCGGGCACCGCCTCGGTATAAACATGCGACCGCGGGCGGACCCTCACAAACCACAGATCGGATCTCAGATCCCTCACACATCACAGTTCACATAGGTCATAGCGCGTCGCGTGAGCACCACCCCGAAGCCCAGAAGGACACAAAACACACCTCACTCGACGACGCGCGCGACTCTAGTGTCTATGGGCCAGATACCTTGCTAGAACCTGCAACCTCCCTCCGGCAACCTGCTAACTGGCGAAGGAGGGGTCCGTTACAGTCCTTGCTTGCCTCTCTGCCCTCCACCCTCCAGAGAACCCTACGCCACGGTGATGGCATGAAAAACTCGGGCGGTCGTCAACGGCGCGGCCGCCTCCCACGCGTTTGTCGCGGGATCGTATCGCTCCACCGAGCTGAGGCGGCCACCGCCGTACCCGCCCACAGCGTACAGCTTGCCGTCGAGCGCCGCCACGGCATGAGCCTCCCGCCCCTCCGCCATCGGCGCCACCGCCTCCCACGCATCCAACGCCGGGTCGTACCGCTCCACCGAGCTGAGGGTGCCGTCGTCAATGTTGCAGCCGCCCACAGCGTACAGCTTGCTATCGAGCACCGCAACGGCAAACATCTCCCTCGCCGTCGCCATCGGCGCCACCGCCTCCCACGCGTTCGTCGCCGGGTCGTACCGCTCCACCGAGCTGAGGCTGTCACCGTTGTAGATTCCGCCCACAGCGTACAGCTTGCCGCCGAGCACCGCCACGGTGTGAGAGTCCCGTGCTGTCGCCATCGGCGCCACCGCCTCCCACGCATTCGTCGCCGCGTCGTACCGCTCGACCGAGATGAGAGAGCCTTCGCCGTTGAAGCCTCCCACAGCGTACAGCCTGTCGTCATGCACCGCCACATCGTGACCCTCGCGTGATGTCGCCATCGGCGCCACCGCCTCCCACGCGTTCGTCGCCAGGTCGTACCGCTCCACCGAGCTGAGGAAGCCGTCGTCGTCGCTGTACCCGCCCGCCGCGTACAGCTTGCCATCGAGCACCGCCGTGCGGACACACTTTCGTGTCGAAGGCATCGGCGCCACAGCCGCCTCCTCCCACTCGTTCGTTGACGGGTCGTACCGCTCCAGCGAGCTGAGGAATTCGCCCTCGCTGCCTTCGCCACCGTCGCGGCCGCAAAACACGACCATGCGCGGCCTCTCGCGCTTCTTCAGCGTCTCCTTCCAGCCGCGGCGCCACGCGCGGCACGTCCCCTTGGCGGCGTGCTCCGTGGTCGGCAGCTGGGCGAGGATGTGCGGGGCGAGGTCCGGCGAGAGGAGGACCTCGGAGAGGACCCACTCGGGCTGCTCCACGAGCCGAGCGGCGTGCTCCTCCGCCACGCGCAGCGCGGCGTCGCTCGCACCCGCCTGCGCCTCGATGATGGCGCACAGCTGCGCTGGCGAGAGGCCCGCGACGCGCGCGCCGATGCGGTGGGAGGCCATGGTCAGCGGCACGCGAGTTCTTTCCAAGGAGCGGGCGGCGGGAAAAAAGAAATACGGCCCGACCGAAGTGAGGGATGGCGGGAAGCGAGCTCTTTATTTTTTTATTTTGAGATGTATGAAGAAACGAACGCATTCGGGGCGCGAAATTCTTCCGCTACTCCGCAGGAGAAGCCCCTCCCGCCCGTGCTTGTGCAAGGTGCTGCCGGCTGTGGCCGCAGGACAGACTCAGAGCTCGGTTTTTTTATTGCGGCTGGCCCTGGAGACCTTCCCAGAGAGCTTGGCGAGGCTGTACAGAATGCCAAGAGCATACTGGGCAGGCTCCCGTCGAGCGACGAGCCATGCTGGCTCGTCGCGGGTCGCGAGCTCGAAGACCCGCGCGGCGCGTCGCCGAGCCTGGCGTGCCCGCCCGCACGCCGCGGCCGCAGGCAAGGAAGGCGAGCTTCCTGGCGTCTATGCCAAGCGCGCACATGCCAAAAGACACCTCGCAGCGCGCGTGACGTGACCGAAGCGGCACGCCTCGGCGCCGCGAGAGCAGCCGGTCGACGTCGGCACCAAGCGCGCGGCCGCCGGCGCCTCCGAACCGACAGGGGCGCCGCGGCAGTAGAGAGCACTCCACCTGCCATACCGTTGACTGAGGCGCCGTTCAAGTCTCAGAGACAGGAACTTGGAGCACGCGGCGACAGTTGGAGACGTCGACGAGGCGCAGCCGCAGGCACGAGGACGCGATCGCCGCCAGCCCGCCATCGCGCAGCCCGCTGCAGTCGCCATTGTACAGCTAGAGGTACGGTAGGGTGAGAGAGACTCTCTCTCTTGTAGGGTGTAAGCAGTAAGATATTCACTCCTGCAGCGACGCGCACGCGGCCAGCCGCCGCACCGCGCTGTCCGAGGCGGGCGGGGCGGGCGCGCGCACCATTGTCTTGCAGACATCAGAGACACACACACACACACACAGTGAGTGAGTGAGTATTCTTGATACGAAACCACGACGACACACACCAGTCGACTCGCATCGGTTGCCTCCATGAACGGCGGAGCTATTCTCGCGCCCACACCACACCTGGCTCCAACGTGGACACGCCCATAGCTGGGGACACTACTAGGTCACGCATGGCATCAGAAGTTTTGTCTCTGGGCCCCGAAAGGCATCTCTAGCAGCGTCGTTACACATGCCCCCTCCCCTCCTGGGGCTGGGCGCATGCGCCTCACGTCTCGCCAGAGCATAAGCCCTTGGCGTGTGGCGAGACGAGTTTTTCGCCATGCAGCGAGCAGCAAGCCGCCCGCCGCAAACAGCCGGAGGCCTCGCCGCGGCACTGGCTGCGCCGCGGTCCCGCACCCGTCGACGCAGCTCCCCCCGCGGAAGACCGCGCGTAGCAACGCCTTGACGATCGAGATGAGCGTGCCTGAAGCTCGCCCACCTACTGCCCCTGAGAGTTGGTTACTGAGTGGGATCAGCTCCCCCCCTTGGGATCACAGCCGCCACAACCTCACACCCAACATCGCAGGCGGGATCAGAAGGGGACTCCACACCGGACACCGCCCGGGTACAGACCCCCTACCCGTCGGATTGCACAGGGCCCCCTCGGAGCAGCCCACACACAATCACGCATCGGCAGAATTAGTGCCTGAGTCAGGCAGACAGCACAGACAAGGAGAGGAGAGAGAGGAGAGAGAGAGAGAGGAGAGGGGAGAGGGTGAGGGTGTGTGCACACGTGTGGAGAGGGAGGGTGTCTGTGGTGGGCTGTAGTCGTACTACGTGGTTACAACCACGCGCCCCTCAGGAGCTTAAGGTAGAGTGGAGCGTCCCAGACGCCTCGGTGCCTCCCACCGGCGTGAAGACCATCCGGATCAGCCCAGTACGCCCTCCGGGCGAACGGTCCCCGCGATGGCCCACGGTCCTCCGTCGCCTGGTTGAACCCCCTGCCTCCCGGTTGACCCCCACTCCTCGTAGTCCATCATGAAATAAACTCAAAGACCCACCACGCCTCCAGCCTCCACCTCCACCCGCGAGCCACCACCGCCCGCGACGCCGCCCGCCGCGTCAGATTGCCGCGACGCGCGCTTCGAGTCGCGTCGGAGAGCCGCGCCGCACCAGCAGCAGCATCTGCACCACCAGCAGCAGCAGGCAGCAGCACCACCACCACCAGCACCAGAGAGAGAAGCGCACCTGCCCGACGCCGCCCGCCGCGTCACATGCTCGCGACGCGCGCGTCGAGCCCAGTCGCAGAGCCGCGCCGCTCCAGCAGCAGCATCTGCACCAGCAGCAGCACCATCACCACCACCACCAGCACCAGAGAGAGGCAGTGCAGGCCGCCGCGGCAGAGGCGAGCCGCGGCGACGTCCGCACAACGGATAACTGCCATTGGCGGTTTTCACACACACACACACACACACACACACACACACACACACACACACACACACACACACACACACACACACACACAGAGAGAGAGAGAGACAGGGTGGAGCAAGAACTTGGAGCACTTGGAGCACTTGGAGTGCAGTTGGCAGCCTCACATCCAGGGCCGGGGAGCTCAGAAGCGCACCCAGCGGGCCGGATGATCGGGATCGGGTTACGGGCAAGAGAGCCCTAAAGCGCATTTTTTTCGCTCGGTCGCACCCGTTTGTCTGCCCCGAGTGAGGGCGGCTGTGTGCCCGCCCCAACCGCCAGAGTTAGCTCGAGCCTGGTGTGTGGGAGCAGCATGGGCAGCATACGTCCAGTGTGCGAGTGGTCGCAGACGCACGCGTTTCGGCCGCTCCGCGAGCCGCCGCGGCCCGCCTCTGCCGTCTGTGAGGTCTGGATCACCTGCTCCGGCCTCGGCGGCGGCGCGGCCTGCAACCCGGTCGCGATCGTGCTGTCAGGCACTTCTCCGTGGAACCTGCTCGGGAGGACGGAGTGGTGCCAGCGGACGGCCTCGCCCGCCTTTTGCGCCGTCGTCAGCCTCGATCTCGCGTCGCTGCGCGGCGGCGTCGGGTCGACGCTCGAGCTGCAGCTGCGGCACGTGGAGGAGCCCTTCTGGGACGCGCGCGACGCCGACGAGGCGGCCGCGCTGCGCGCGATGCCGCTCCTCGGCCGCGCCTCCTTCTCTCTCGCCGCTCCTCTCGCCTCCGGCGGAGGCGAGCTGTCCCTCGCGCTGGACGGCGGCGAGGCGGCGGCGCAGGCGCATGCGGGAGAGGCGCTCCCGACGGCGACGCTGCTCGTGCGCCCGTCGGGCGGCTGGCCGCGCAACCGCCTCGCCGACCGCCATTCCGCCGTCAACTTTCGCTTCCTCGACCGCCCGCCGCCGCAGCCGCAGCCGCAGCAGCGCGCAAAGCACCCGCGCCCCAGCCCCGCCTCGCCGCCGCAGCTGCAGCAGACGACGCAGGGCTCTCCTCCTCCTCCTCCTCCTGCGCCTCCGCCTCCTCCTCCTGCGCCTCCTCCTCCTGCTCCTGCGCCTCCTCCTCCGCCGCCTCCGCCGCCTCCGCCGCCGCCGCTGCCACCGTCGCGGCCGGCGGCCGCCGCCTCCTCGAGAATTGGCGCGGGAGCGTCGTCGTCTCCGCCGCCGTTTCAGCTTCGTTAACCAGCGCCACTGGCTGCCGAGTAGGTGCGGCGGCGGCGGCGGCGGCGCCTGTTCCGGCGTTGCGGGTGTCTGTCTTCCCCGCGGCGGCGCGCGCGAACGCCCCTCCGGCAATGCCGCCGGCGGGCGGGGCGGCGGCGGGCGGGTCGGCTTCGTGCGGAGCTTCGTGCGGCTGCGTGGCGAGCGAGGCGTGCGCGGGCGGCGGCGACGGCGGAGGAGGCGGAGGCGGTGGCGGAGGCGGTGGCGGAGGCGGTGGCGGAGGGGCGTGGAGCGGCGTGCAGCTGCGCGTGTGCGAGCACATGGCGCGCTGCGCGTACGGGAGGACCGTCCCCGCCGCCGTGCTGGGGATGCTTCTCGCGGAGGCGGAGTCGAACGCCGCCGCGCCGCCGTCGCACGGGCTGTGGCCGCGGTCTGACTCGCGCCTCACCTCGGGCCGCTCTTCGAGCCCGGCCTCCTCCTCCTCGCTCGGCGACGGAGGCGTCCGCAAGTGGGACTTTTCGCACTTTTCGTCGTCACAGCGCGCGAGCGCCGGCGCCCGCGTCCGGCGAGACAACCGCTCGCCGCCGACCCAGCAGCTGCTGTCTGCTGTTCTGCCTCAGCGGCAGTGCTCGTTTTAGGCGCGACCAGCCCCTCGCCACGAACCAGCAGCTGCTCTCCGCCACCCTCACGCCAGCGGGCTGGTCGTCGCTTGCTCGGTGGTGCCGCGAGCGGCTCGAGGGGACCCGAGAGGACCCGAGCTTGAGTACCCGAGAGTAATAAGTAGGTGGTGCCGCGAGCGGCTCGAGGCGCTCGAGGCAGCTGCGGACTCGAGCGGCTTCAAGCCCTCCGCGTGCAAGAAGGACGAGCGCCTCTCGCCGCTCCCGGTAAACCTTCAGCTCAACCTGCTCGAGGTGCGGCCAGCGAGAGGCGGGCTCCCGACCAACTACCGGACGGAGTGAGTGATTGTGCGTAATGATTGAACCGGTAGGTGCGGCCAGCGAGCTGGACTCCAGATTGCGACCCGGTCCGAGCTACGGCCGAGAGAAGGGGCGAGAGAAGGGGCGAGAGAAGGAGCGAGAGAGTGGGCGAGAGAGTGGGCGAGAGAAGCGGCGAGAGAAGCGGCGAGAGAGTGGGCGAGAGAGTGGGCGAGAGAGTGGGCGAGAGAACGGCCTTGCCATACGCCCGAGAGCACACAGCCGAGGCATGTCCGTGAGCCTGCCATGAGCCGTCCTCCAGGTGCGCGAGGACGACTGGCCGCCGCTCGGGCTGCACCGGCTCGCGCAAGGGCGAGGCGGAGGGGGAGGGGGCGAGGCAGGGGGCGGGGCAGGGGGCGGAGGGGGCGAGCGCGGCGGAGGGGGCGGGCAGGAGAGAGGAGGAGGGCAGGGCGGAGGGGTCGAGGCAGGAGGCGGAGGCGGGGGCGGGGACTTTGGAGGCGGCGGGGGCGGTGCGGGCGGCGAGGGTGGAGAGGCCGCGGGGGCGGTGTGGGCGGCCGCAGCCTCCGCGTGCCGCGCGGGCTGTCCGTCCGAGGTGGGCTGCACGTGGCTGCGGAGTAGTGGTGAGCTCATCGCTACTCAGGCTGGTGAGCTGTGACTCAGGCGGGCTGCGCGTGGCTGCTGCGAGACTCGAGCTCGGTCTGTGGGGGCGAAGCCAGCCGCAGTAGGCTTATGACTGAGTGACTGTGAATGAAATCATTAGGTCTTTGGGGACGAAGACAGCCCGGCCTGCTCGCCGGTGCAGCCGGGGGGAGGGGCCACGGTGTCGCCGGTGCTGGAGAGGAGGGGGGTGGAGGCGGCGGCGGAGAGGGAGGCGGCGGAGGAGGCGGCGGCGGAGGCGGTGGCGGAGGAGGCAGCAGCGGCAGGCGCGCTGCTGCCAGAGGCGGCGACGGAAGCGGCGGCAGCGACGGAGGAGGAGGAGGCGGAGGAGGAGGCGGAGGCGGAGGAGGAGGCGGAGGAGGAGGCGGAGGCGGAGGAGGAGGCGGAGGAGGAGGCGGAGGCGGAGGAGGCGTACACTCCTCCCGGTGGCTGCTCCCCGTCCACACCGCTCCGCTCCGGCGCGTGCGTCTGCTCGGACGGCGAGGAGGAGGGGGCGGGCGGCGGAGGGGCGGAGGGCGGAGGGGCGGAGGGCGGGATCGGGCTGGGCAGGGCGCCGTGGAGGACCTTGCGCGCCCTGCCTCCCGAGCTCGAGCAGGCGCGAGGGCGACGATCCTCCCACACTCCACCACCACGACCACCACCACCACCTGCCCCACGACCCTCGCCCCCCCCACCCCCCTTCCCCTCCAGGAGCTTGCCGCCCTCGGAGGAGACAGCGAGCCCGCAGCCGTGCAGAGCGAGAGCCTCGAGCCTCGAGACCTCGAGAGACTCGAGCCTCGAGACCTCGAGAGCCTCGAGCCTCGACGCGCCGCCGCCGCGGCTGGAAGCAGGGGCGGCGGCGCTGGCAGCAGCGATAGAGGCGGCGGGAGAGGCGGCGGTGGCGGCGGCGACGGCGACGGCGGCGGCGGCGGCGGCGGTGGCGGCGTCGGTGGCGGCGGCGGGGCAGCAGCTTGCGGCATGTGTGCCGGCGGCAGCAGTGGGGGGGGCGGCGGTGGGGGCGGCGGTGGAGGGGGCGGTGGAGGGGGCGCAGGCGCTGGCGCGAGAGGCCGCGCCAGGGGAGGCGGCGGTGGTGAGGACGATCTCATGCCTGGGAGGTGGGCCCGGGCGGGCGGCGGCGGCGGAGGAGGAGGTGGCGGCGGCGGCGGCGGTGGCGGCGGCGGTGGCTGCGGTGGCGGCAGCGGCGGCAGCAACGGCGTGGGTAGCGGAGGCGCGGGCAGACGGGGCGAGGCGAGGCGGGGCGGGGTGAGGCGAGGCGAGGCGGGGCGGGGCGAGCGTGCGGGTGCGGCGCAGGGCGGCGCGTGCGCCGACGACGGCAGGAGGCCACTTGCGTCTGGTCCGGCCGGGAGCAGCGGCCTCTCCTCACAGGAGCTGTGCGGCGCCGCCCTCGCCTCCGTCGCCTCCGCCGTCTCGCCCTCGCGCAGCGGCGCGGCCGCGTCGCCGCAGGGCTCGCCAGCAGCGGCGTCGGCGAGCCCGCCTCTCCCCGCCAGCCGGCGAGGCACGTCCAGGACACGTCCATGACATGTCCATGTCCGGGACACGTCCTTAGGCGAGCCCGCCTCTCCCCGCCAGCCGGCGAGGCCCACTTGCAGAGGCGGCCGCCTCCGCCGCCGCCAGCTCGCGCTGCGCTCACGCGGCCTCTGACCCCGGCGCCGTGTACCCGACGCTGACGCTTGGTGCTCCAGCGGCGCACGCGCTTGGCTTCAAGGACGGCGGCGCTACGGCGATGGCCCGCAAGCTTCGCGCGTGCATCGCGTCTCGAGAGCCCGCCGAGCGGATGGCGGCAATCTCGCTCGCGCAAGGCTACGGCCGCCGCTGCGCGCTGCTCATGTGCCACGGCTTCGCCGCCCTCGCCGCTTCCTTCGCCCTCGTGTGCCGCACCAACGCCGAGCGCCGCTCCGCACCATTCTTCGGCCGGCTGCGCGAGCTGGGGTACCTCTGCAGCTCGAGACGCTGCCAGCCAACTAGTGACCAGCAGTGTTCACTGATGCACAACTAATTGGTAGGTACCTCTTCCAGCTGGAGACACTGCTCTCGACGCGCGGCGACGAGTGGGCGATGCTGCAGGACACGCAGGGCGTCGTGCAGATGATCGAGCGCGTGCAGCTGATGATGCTTCCAGCCAACGAGGACGCGCCTGACGGAGTGGCGCTGCGGGGAGGCGCACACATGCCGGTCCTCTGCTTACAATGCTGGTGAGGATGGAAGACAGTCCCACGGATGAGCATCAGGCGCACACATGCCGGTCCTCTGCTTCGCTCCGCGCGAGCTCGGCTTCCGAGACGCGGCGCGCGCCTCTGCCGCCGGCCTCAAGCCGGGCGTCATGCTGCGCGTGCGTCCGGTCCTCCTCTCGCAGGGGATCAACGAGGAGCAGTCGGTCGCGAACCTGATGCAGACCCACACCGCCGAGCAGACGGCGCTCAACGAGAGGGCGCTCGCCCAGCTGAACGAGTTCCAGGCGTGACAGAGAAGAGTGTGGAAGAAGAAGATGCCATCACTACACTCTGATTTACATGACGACGTTCCAGGCGGCGGCGGAGGCGCTCGCGCGCGCGCGTGGCGAGGCTTGCTTCCCGCCCGAGCTCGAGCAGGGCTCATCAGAAACGGTGGTTCGTGGTTCGTTCTGTAGGCGAGGCTTGCTTCCCGCCCGAGCTGCTCCGCCAGCAGCGCGAGCTCCTCGTCCGCGCGCGCCAGCTCCTCTCCTCGCCTCCCGACCCGAAGAACGTCGGCTTGCTGCACGCCACCGCCGCGCTGACCCGGCTGCTCGACGGAGGGAGGGCGACGTTGTGCAAGAGCGGCAAGGACCGGACAGCGATGTCCATCACGCTCGAGCACACGCTGCTGCTGCAGCGAGCCCACGGCCTCTCGGAGCACCTCGCCTCGGCCGCCCTCACCGCCATGCGCCGCCACGGCGTGCGGCGCGAAAATGTGCGCCAAAACACGAACAAGCGCGTGGCTCTCGCCCCGCCCTTCCCTCTCTCGTTTGTGATTTGCGTCTCTTGACGGCGCGGTCGCTGCGAGCAGGCGCGTCTTCGCCTTCAACTGGATGCAGCAGCGGATGCTCCCCGAGGCCTACCGCCCGCCCGACGGCTCCGCAAAGTCGGGCGCGGCCTAGGTCCCGGGCGCGGCGGAGGGCGCGGCGAAGGGGCGCAGGGAGTTCGCGGCGGAGGGGCGCAGGGAGTGCGCGGCTCCCGCCTCGGCCCCAGCCATTCCTCAACGCAACCGGGACCCCGCTAGCCTGACGCAAGGCTAGCGGGCCCATCAATCCAGTAAAGAGCACGTCAACCTCACACACGCGCCGTACACGAGATCGAGAGAGGGTTATGCAGTGTCCCGCGAGAGATCACACAGCGGACCGCCTCTCCGCACTCCGGCGCAGGCGCAGGCGATGAGACTCTCCTTAGTTTTGATCAGTGCCCCTCAGTCGTGCTTCATCTGTTTTGTACAACGAGCAAGAATAGCAACAGTAATGAGTTCCAACATGCAAATGCAGCTCTTAAACGTGACAAACATATGTGATCGGAGGGGAATAAAAAATTATTGGGCGCGGCACACGTTTGTGTAATCCGCTACGTAGATATGCAACGATCGCGCTCTCAGAGCCGTACCCGGGCGGCGGTGCACTGCTGGTACGTGAAGCAGCACTCGTCCTGGCACTCGTCGAAGCAGTCCGAGCGATCCTTGCTCGCATCCTTCTGGCAGCGCGGCACGCAGTCGTTGAGACACGACAGGTACTTTGGGTCCTTCTTGGTACCGTCGAGCTTGTCCTTGGACGTGGGCCGCAGCGGATCGCTCTTGCCCGAGAGCCAGAGCTTGGGCGCGCCGTCGCTGCCCGCGATCGCCGCGGGCGTCGCTGCGCCGGCGAGGGCGGCGGCCGCAAATGCAGGTAACGCCGCTCGCCGCGACAGCCGCGGGCCGCTCGGCCTACAGGCGTGCACGCACGCTGTGCAGAGGGAAGATTGGAGGCGACCTGGGTGAACGGCGTCGACACCTCGTCGGCGGCGACAGGGCGGCGAGAGTGATGCTCGCGACAGCCAACATAGAAATCGGAAAAGAGAAAAACAGGGCGTAGACCAGAATACAACAACAAGAAACACAAGAAGAGAAATAATCCCAGCGCTGAGAGCCCGCGCCCCTCGATGGCCTCCCACCGCATCGGCGCCCGCCTCTCGGGCCTCTCGCCAGAGCAGCTCGTCGCCTTCATCGACGAGCAGGCGCCTCTCTGGAGCGCCGCCGCAGTGCGCGTGGCGGAGGAGCACGCCGCTCGGCTCGTGGAGCAGCCCGAGTGGGTGCTCTCCGAGGTCCTCCTCTCGCCGGACCTCGCCCCGCACATCCTCGCCCAGCTGCCGACCACGGAGCACGCCGTCAAGGGGACGTGCCGCGCGTGGCGCCGCGGCTGGAAGGAGACGCTGAAGAAGCGCGGGAGGCCGCGCCTGCTCGTGATCGGCAGCTACGGCAGCAACGAATTTGTCAACTCGCTGGAGCGGTACGACCCGTCCACAAACGCGTGGGAGGAGGAGGCAGTGGCGCCGATGCCGACGGCACGACTGTATGTCGGCGCGGCGAAGCTCGATGGCAAGCTCTATGCGGCGGGCGGCAGGAATGGGGCTGACGCCGCAACTTCCAACCTGGTGGAGCGGTACGACTTTGCTACGAATGTGTGGGAGGCGGTGGCGCCGATGGCGACAGCACGGTATCTTCACGCCACGGCGGTGCTCGAGGGCAAACTGTACGCCGTGGGAGGCGACAGCGACGACGACGGCTGGCTCAGCTCAGTCGAGCGGTACGATCCGGCGGTGGGTGCGTGGGAGGCGGTGGCGCCGATGGCGGCGGCGCGGAGCGACCATGGCGTGGCGGTGCTGGACGGCAAGCTGTACGCTGTGGGCGGATTCGATGGTGGCCGCCTCAGCTCGGTCGAGCGGTACGATCCGACAGCGAACGCATGGGAGGCGGTGGCGCCGATGGCGGAGGAGCGGGACGAGCTCGCAGTTGCGGTGCTCGACGGCAAGCTGTACGCTGTGGGAGGCTTCAGCACCGGCGATGGCTGGCTCAGCTCGGTCGAGCGGTACGATCCGGCGCTGGATGTGTGGGAGGCGGTGGCGTCGATGGCGGCGGCTCGGAGTCGTCACGCCGTGACGGTGCTCGACGGCAAGCTGTACGCTGTGGGCGGGTTCATCGATGAGAACGAGGGGTCGTATATCGGCCGCCTCGTGGAGCGTTACGACCCGGCGTTGGAGGTTTGGGAGGCGGTGGTGCCGATGGGGACGGCACGGGCCTCTCCGGGCGTCGCCTCGCTGTAGCCGACGGGGCATGGAGTGCAAGGTCAGGGCAGAGCGAGTGCGCGAAAGAACAAGGCTGCCGAAATTCTTCTTATTCAAATGCCCATGTAATACACACACATGCCACATGCCACAGCTGGACGAGCAGCAGCAGCAGCAGCAGCAGCAGCAGCAGCAGCAGCAGCAGCAGCGCTCGCCGCTCGGCGTGTGCAACGCGGCCTCCGCCGCGCCGCAGTCAAGCGGTAAGTCGCGCCGTCGCCATTCGGTCTCCGCGCCTGCTTCAAAGCCGCTCGACCTCTCTCGCCTCGAGGCTGCGCTCTCGCAGTCGGTCGACGGCAGCCTGTCCGTCGCCACGCTGGCCGCCGCCACCGCCACCGGACGGCACGAGCTGCTGGCGCTCGTGCAGAACCACCCCGCGCGCCTCTCGGTTGGGCCCTCGGTGGGCGGAGACCTCTCGATCCGGCTCCGCGGCTGCGGCGTCGTTCCGGCGGCGCTGCGCCAGCCACTCGCCGCGCGAGTCCCGCTCGGCGGGGAGGGCGACCAGGCTACGCGCGAGGGCGACGAGGCGCTGATCCGCAAGGCTGCCAAGGTGCTCAAGAACCCTCGCGTCGCCGGCACCGCCGTCGAGGAGCGGCTTGGATTCCTCCGCTCCAAGGGGCTCTCCGAGGCGCAGATCGCGGCCGCACTCGAGCGGGCCGGCCTGGCCGAGCCGCGGCAGCAGCCCCACCCGCCTCGGCTCGGCGGGGGAGCCTCCTGCGCCGCGAAGCGACCCACCTCTGGAGCGGCCGAGGCGGCGGCCGAGGCTGCAGCAGAGCTCTGCAGAGGCATCTCCGGGCTGCCCGTCGGCGACGAGGGCCTAGCGCCGGAGGGGGCGAGGGCGGTGGGCGCGGCTGCGGCCGCTGCCGCCAGTGAGAGCGAGGCGACACGGGCGGCAGCCGAAGAGGAGACGGCCGAGCAGGCCGCCGAGCAGGCGGCCGCGGACATGGCGTTGGCGCGGTCGGTAAAGGAGCCCGCGTCGCCTCGGCCTCGGCAGCCCGCCCCGCCCCCGCCTCCCGAGAAGCGGCCGTCGGAGGAGGCGGTCGACGCCGCCCTCGCCGCCGCCGCCGCGGCCGCCGCGCTTGCCGCCTCCCTCCCCTCCGCCGTCCCTTCTTCTCCCGCCGCTCCTCCCGCCGCCGCCCCTCCCCCCGCCGGCCCCCTCTCACCGCTCGCTCTCACCGCCGCCCTCGCCACCACCCTCGCGGAGCGCGCCCCGGCCAGCGCTGCCGCCGCCCTCGCCACCCCCGCCGCCACCCCGGCCGCCACCGCCGCCGCGTCGCCGTCGCCTCCCCCCTCCGCCACCGTCGACCATGCCGACCTGCCCACGACTCCGGCGCCGGTGCACACCGCGGCGGGCTACGAGGCCCTCAACACCGCGGGCGGCGAGGCGCCGCCGCCAGACCTGCCCTCTCGCAGCCCTCACTCTTCGAGCCCTCAGCGCGCTGCCCTGCCGGAGCGCACGCCGCGGCAAGGCGAGACCGAACCCGCCCCATCCCCCGCCTCCGCCGCCTCCGCCGCCTCCGCCGTCTCCCGGTCGCCGCCGTCGCTCACGCCCGACTGGCTCAGGCGAGCGGAGCATCTGCTTCAGGAGCCTCTCCCCGCCGCCGCCGCCGCCGCCTCTTCTGCCGCCTTCTCCTCCGCCCGTGCTGCCCCGCCGAGCGTGTTCTCCTCACCCGCCGCCGCCGACCCCAACCGCGCCGCCCCCGCCGCCCCCGCCCCCGCCGCCGCCCCCGCCCCAGCCGCCCCCGCCGCCCCAGCCGCCCCACCCGGGGGACGAGGCCGCGACGCCTCCCGGCCGCTAGCTTCGGTCGCGCCGCTTGTGGTGGCCGCCTTGGCGGCGGCCGCCCTTGCCGGCTGGCTCGTTTCCCCGCCTCCGCCGCCGCCGCTCTCCTTGGCCGTAGCGAACGCCGGCTCGGGGCCTCCGGAGGCGTTCCTCTTTGGCCCACTCCCTGTCCCTCAGCCGAGTGGCGGCGCTGTGGTGGAGGCGGACGACGCTGTCGAGGCGGCAGAGGACGGCGCGGCCGAGGCGGGGCCGGCCCCCGCCGTCGCCCTGGGCCCGGGGCGGTACGCGGACGCGTGGCTGTGCTACGACGCGGCGACGTCGCGGAGGAACGCGACGCGCGGCGCCGGCAGCGACGGCGGGCCAAGCCACGGACCCGGAGACGGGCCGCTGCTCTCTGCTCTCCGCGCCGTCTCCACCGCCTTCTTCACGGCCTCGGCCCTCTCGGCCCTCCTCCCTCTGCTGGGCTCTCTGCTTGCCGGCGCCGCCGCTGCGAGCGGCCGGCGCCCCGACGCGGACGGCGGAACGGCGAAAGGCGGCGGGGCGAAAGGCGGCGGGGCGAAAGGCGGCGGGGCGGGTGGATTGCGGCGCGCGCGCCCGCAGCCGGCGGCCGGCGGTCTGCGCCGCTCGCCCCGTCGCCGCATGGGCGGGCAGGCGAAGGCGTAGGCAGGTGTCGCCCATACACTGGTGCTGGCCCACAGGCCTCGCCACGGACCGCTGGACGCCCGAAGGTCCCTCGAGCCTCTGTTGGTCTATTGCACGTGAGCAAACGCGGCGACTACGGACTAGCGACATGACGTTTGACGGCCTGCGTATACAGACCTCGCGTGTCTCTGCAGTCCTGGGCGCAGATATGTGGGTGCGTGTTGGAGCATGATGCTCCATGCACAGGCACTGATCGGATGAAACTCCGAGTTTGAAACTGTAGTCGAGTACTAAGGGCGATTTTTCTCTCTTTTAGACATTAGGTCACACTCATTAGACATAGAGGCTTATATGTGATGGCTATCTTATTCCGGGGCTGGTGTGCGGGGAGCGAACCTTAACGACCGCCCAGAAGCTTTCTGAGCGAACCAATCGGGCCAGGATCATCAGCATATGTCCCCTGCACAACATCGTGGGCGTTTGAGCGGTATTTGAGGAGCACCGCCACTCTGAAGTTCGGCCGGGTGGTCTGCAGACCCCCCCCGAAGCAGCAGAGGCTCCGTGGGGTCGAAAAGTCGACGCTGGGAGTCGCACTCGTCAAGCCATCGCAGCACCACGCGGTCCGCACGTACCGCCCACATCCCCTCCACCGCTGAGAAGGCGCAGATCGACCGCCGGGCCGCGTAGTCGTCGTTAAGGAGCGGTTTTTGGAGCCGTACGAAGAGGTCCCAGACGGGCGAACATGCGGTTTTTCGATGACCACGCGCGATGTGGTATCTGCTTTTTGCTAAAAACGGGCCGCCTAGTGCAGCATCACTAGTACAACACGCAACCACACTGAGAGCTCCACACTAGCCGGCATAGGCGAGAACCGACGGCGTCACGGTCGCCGGAGTGGACGCACTGGCGCACTGCACACACACTGTGACCGTGTCGACGGTGTGACACTGAGCGACACAATCGTCGGCGCCGCGCTATCGCGGCGCCCCACAGTCTACACGCCTCAGGCGCACCCGTGAACGCGCCATGGGCGCGCAGATACACCGCAGCGCCGTGGAGAATCCACACCTGGCCGGTCCCAAGCCCCCGTCCTGGGCCTCCAGGCGGCCGAAGATCGGCGTTCGGGCGGGATGAACTTGTCGGAAATGGAGCAAACTTGGCGCGGCTCGCCGCTCGCGGTACCTGGTGAGCCGGGACGGGCTCACCGGGGGAAGGCCCGTCGCAGTGGCAGCCGGATCGCCGCGATCTTCGACAGGGAGGGCCACGCCTCCCCCGAGCCTGAAGAGGAGCCGGCGGAGGGGGGGGGGGGCGAGCCAAGGACGATAGAGAGACCGCGGGTGCGGGCGCGACTCGTCGATCAGGGAGAGCGGGCTCGACCTCCCGGAGGTGGAAGTGGGTGTGACCTAATGCCACCGTCCTCGACCGGGGAGACCCCGGCCGGGCCGTCGACGCTCTCGGAGGCTGCGGTACCAGCCGAAGAAGCGGAGTCGAGGCCACAGCCGAGGAAGAGGCATCAGAAACGACTGCAGAGGCAGTCTGGTAACGCCCGGAAGGCGAGCAAGGGACCGGGACGAGCCGAGGGCTCGCCCCGACAGGCGAAGGAAGGGACTCTGGGACCGGAGTCGGGCGGGCGCACATGAGGCGTATCCGTGTACGTACGTGGAGTACAGTGTTGTGTGTCCGTTAGCTCCGAGTAGAGGGGGCGTTCTGCAGTTAAGGGGAAACCCGGTACACGGAACTAACCCTCGGAGACCCGTGTTTACTTTACGGCCCTTTCCCTGCGAACGCGCACCCCCAGGGCTAGGGCTCTCTAGCCCGTAACCCGACACCGATCATCCGGTCCGCTGGGTGCGCTTCTCAGCTCCCCGGCCCTGGATGTGAGGTTAATGACTGCACTCCAAGTGCTCCAAGTGCTCCAAGTGCTCCTTTTCCTCCTTCTCCCCACCGCCACCGCCACCGCATTGACGTAAAAAATCTTTTTTAGCGTCGTTACCCCATGTCGACGTACCCATGGCCGTCACCTCGCCCGAGGTGTACCTCGCCTCCGCGCCCTCGCCCCACTCACTGCTGGTAGAAGTCGTCCCAGAGGTGCTCGATTATGGCAGGCGAGACGAGGAAGACGGAGGCGAGGGAAGAGGCAGCGCCGCAGTCGACGGAGGCAACAACGATGGAGATGGAAAGAGAGCGGCGACATGCGCAGAGGATGTGAGGATATAAACTGGGACGACGCAGCGGAGGGGATAGGCGAGGGAATCGAGGGGCCGGAGGGCTTTCGCGACAGACATTTTGGCCCATGCGAGTGCTCTCCCTCTTGCTCGCCCTCCCGTCGGCGGCCGGATTGGTTGGGCCGGAGCTGCTGAATCGACTCGGGCCGGCACGAGGGGTGGTGCCTGCGCGCTCACGTCGTGGTGCTCGCGGAGGCGCGCTGGGCAGCTCCAACTATTGGCGAGTCTCAACAGCAGCTTCATGCAGTGCAGCGTAACGCCAGCTGCCGCCAGTGGCCAAGTCAGTCTGGCTGGCGAGAAGCGCCAGTGCCTTCCCTTCAATCTGGGCGAGGCCCAGCTGTGCGCAATACTATCGCTGCGCCGGTGGGCGCCCTCGATGCGGACTGCCGGGAGGAGTCCGGAAGATGATCGTCGACGACGACACGCCACTAGCAATCCCGTCGATAGGGTCGATTCCGCATGGCACGGGACCCCTCGATCGTCTCGCCCTCCCTCACTGGTGTGTTCATGGGGGGGGGGGGGGGCATAACAAACACGGTACAGGATCGAGGTGCACGCTGCAGAAGCAGTGTCGTCCCCCCTCTCCATCGTCTCACTCTGTGAGACGTCGGCGGTGATGGCGGTGTGACCGATCGAGCTACAAGAGGAGCTTGTTCAGCAGGATCCGGGGTGGGCCGAGCAGTTCTCACTTCCTCAATGGGTGAGCTTCAGACCTCAGGCCAGGCAGCGCCACCACGCCCTGGGGTGTCGACGGGCCCCCGGGGGCGACGGGGGTGCTCTCCGGCCGCGGCGGCCGAAAACGGGGGTCTATGTTGCGGTATGTTAACGAAGTGATCCACTTGATCCAAGGGTGCCATTGTGCTCTACTACAAAAGTTGTGTAAGATGCCCAAGTCTCAGACGCTGGATCCTTAGCGGAGCTGAGTTCTGACGGTGTGAAAAAGGGACCTCTCATTCGCTCGTCCGCACCCGTCACAGCTCACGGAGTGCTCCGCGTGCCGCACCGGCCGCCGCCGGGCGGCCGCCGGCCGCTCACGGTTCTAGGGTACGATACTTCCGGGCCGGTGTGCGGGGAGCGAACCTTAACGACCGCCCAGAAGCTTTCTGAGCGAACCAATCGGGCCAGGATCATCAGCATATGTCCCCTCCACAACATCGTGGGCGTTTGAGCGGTATTTGAGGAGCACCGCCACTCTGAAGTTCGGCCGGGTGGTCTGCAGACCCCCCCCCCCGGAGCAGCAGAGGCTCCGTGGGGTCGAAAAGTCGACGCTGGGAGTCGCACTCGTCAAACCGTCGCAACAACCACGCGGTACGCACATACCGCCCACATCCCCTCCACCGCTGAGAAGGCGCAGATCGACCGCCGGGCCGCGTAGCCGTCGTTAAGGAGCGGTTTTTGGAGCCGTACGAAGAGGTCCCAGACGGGCGAAGATGCGGTTTTTCGACGACCACACGCGATGTGGTATCTGGTTTTTGCTAAAAACGGGCCGCCTAGTGCAGCATCACTAGTACAACACGCAACCACACTGAAAGCTCCACACTAGCCGGTATAGGCGAGCACCGTCGGCCTCACCGTCGCCGCTCGCGGCGGAGCGGACGGGGGAGCCAGGGGTCGGTGCGTCGTGTGGGGGGGTCAGTGAGTGTGTCAGTGTGTCTGTGAGGTGAGGGAAGGTACATGTACATGCACCTGTCGCGGTGTGTGTGTCTGAGGGGGGGGGGTCACGTCACTGCATCCTCTGCCGGTTCCTCCCGTCGCCTCTTCTTTGTTCGAATGATTTTCAATCCATCCTTCACGAAGCCCTCCCATGTAGCTAGCGTTCTTTGCGAATGTCTCGAGATGGCCAGCAGGCGCTGTCTGCTCGCGGCCTGTGCGGGCCGCTCGTCCTCCTCGGTCCTCGCCCTTCTTTCGTCCTCCCGTCCCTCCCCTCCACCATGGCCTCCTCGGCACTTCTTTCTCCATCCGCCTCGCCCTGCCTTTTCGTGACCTCCATGGCTGTCCGCCTCCTTTTGGGTGGCGCTCTCCACTCGATACCGTTGCGTCAACCTCGACGTCGCGGAGTCCGCGCTGTCGCGCCCTCCCCGTCCCCGCCGTCGCCCGTGCCTCGGTGCGTGGAGCACTATAGAAGGACCCTAAGGGCTGATGTAAACCAAGTGCTGGTAGCGTGCTTTCACGGCACACCCACGGTCTCACAGTGTGCCGGCAGTCCTTGAGCAGTATCGCTCACACAAGCCGCAGCACAAGTGACTGAGGGCCAGTGAGGGCGATTTCCATCAAGCGTTAGGCAGCGGCCAGCGTGCCGCCTCCGTCTCGCCCGCACGCCTCTGGCAACACCGCCGCGTAACGCAGGAAGGCGACCGAAAAGGGCGGCGCCGAGAAGGCGCCGGCCGGCGCGGGCAGCGTCACGGGCGGCAGCTCCGGCACCTCCCCGCCCACAGAGGAAAGAGGCTGGCCGTTCAGTCGGACCTGCTCACACCAAAAGCCGGTGTGAAGAGCGGCGTGCCCGCAGAGCCGGGTCGGTCGGCCGCTCGTAGCCCCGCGCCGACTCGTCCAGGAGGCCTCCTCCGCCGCCAGCCTCGAGGACCCACGCCTCCGCGCCGCCGGCGAGCGGCGCGCCGTGCTGCCCCAGCTGGAGGGCGGTCGCGATGGCCTCGCCGCCAGCGTTGGCGACGCCGACGACAAGGCGGCCGGACGGGTCGCACGCGGCGAAGGAGCGCAGCGCGTGGTGCCTGTCCACACCGCCGCGCGGCCGTGAGGAGACGCCGGCTCACACGCGGGCGGCGGAGGGGTGAGGGCTTGCGCTGTGCGTGTCGGTTTCAATCACGGGCGGGCGGGCCGCGCGCAACACCCGCGCCCCAACCCCGGTGCCGCCCCCCTCGACGACGCGCCGCCAGAGGAGCGCCTGTTCACGGCTCCAGCTGTGAAGAGACGCTCACGTCCGCCCTCACGCGCCGCCTCAGCCGCGCCACGAAGTAGTCGCTGTGGGCGATGTACCCGCGGTTCGAGTCCACCTATCCAGGTGAGGAGATCACGGGAGATGTGGGGAGATGTGGGGGAGATGTACCCGCGGTTCGAGTCCACCTATTTCACCGGGCCGGCGGAGACGCGAGGGACTAGCCTGGCCCTTGCCCCACCACTTTGTGTGTGTGGAGACGTTTACCCTACCTTACCTCACCTCAATGCACATCACGAAGTCTTCCAAATGTCTATAGGGAGTGCCTAGGGAGCGTCTAGGGAGTGTCTAGGCACCAGCGAGTAGTTGCCGCCGGCGAGGGTCTAGGAAGTGTCTAGGGAGTGTCTAGGGAGTGTCTAGGAAGTGTCCAGGCACCAGCGAGTAGTTGCCGCCGGCAAGGGTCTGGCGCGCCACGGCAAGGTGGCCGCCGCCCGGCGTCGAGGCCGCGTGCGCGAGGTGGTCGAAGTACCTATTAATTATCAGTTAACAGATTACACGGTTAAGTCATTATTCGATTCGCAAGGTGGTCGAAGTACCTATTAATCAATCAACTAATTAACTGGCGACAGAATTAAATGATTCATTAACTCGCAAGATGGTCGAAGTGCCTGTTCCTCACGCCTCTGGCTGTGCAGAGAGACGCCGTTCAAAGAAGCGCGCGAACGGAGGCCCGAGGCACCAGAGGCTGGACTCGAACGTTGTGCAGGCGCCGGTGGGGCCTCCCGAGGCCCACGCCGCCGCCGTCTCGGTGATCATCAGCGGCAGTGCGGCGGCGGCACCTCACGATTAGTCGCTCGAGTAAGTTAAACAGAGAGTGGACCTCTCCGAGATGTCAGCGGCGGGCGGCGGCGGGCGGCGGCGGCACCAGCTCCAGAGTAGCGCACGGCGCCGACGGCGGTGTCGACGAGGCCGCGCGCCTGTGCATGAGTGGTACTACTGCGTTAGGAGGAGTGCGTGGACAGCGAGGGAGACGGCGCTTCCGACCTCGGGTGACCTCGGGTGACCTCGGGTGATCTCGGGTGACCTCGGGTGATCTCGGGTGATCTCGGGTGACCTCGGGTGATCTCGGGTGATCTCGGGTGATCTCGGGTGACCTCGGGTGATCTCGGGTGATCTCGGGTGACCTCGGGTGATCTCGGGTGACCTCGGGTGATCTAGGGCGATCTCGGGTGATCTCGGCTGATCTCGGCTGATCTCGGCTGATTTGGGCCGCGCGCCTCGTCGAGGAAGGCGACGGACGGCACCTGCGAGGCGATGCGCAGTTAATTAATCATTTAACTAATCATTAATTAATTAATTAAGGCGACGGTCGGCACCTGTGAGGCGATGCGCGGCGCCTTGCCGTAGCCTTCGTACATGTGGTACGTAAAGACGTCGAGAGGTAGCGGCGCCGGCAGCGCGAGCACAAAGTCGACGATCCAGTCTGGCTGTATGTGCACCGACGGCCCCACCAGCAACGGCCGTTGTCCCTCGTCCGGCCAACGGCTTGCGAGCAGCGCGCCCACCGCTGCGACGCGCGCCGCCGCCTCGGCTGGGTGCAAGATGTTCTGGTTCTCGTTGCCTGTCCACAGCGGGGCTGGTGTGGAGAGTCGCTGTCCACGGCCGGCGCCACGCCGCCCTGCCTCGTCATTCTGCCGAGCTCAAAGGCAAACGGGCGAAGGCGTGGCGGCTGCTGCGCCGTGTAAGAGAAGAGGGCGTCGATCTGCGATAGAGCGGCGGGCCAGTCGTCGGCCGTCCCCGGCCCGATCAGGTTCAAGTCGAGCATCAGTCGCACGCCTGAGGACCCAAGCACGGCATACCCTCATCCGACGGAGACGTCGTGCCGAGTCGGCAGCGCCGGGCATCCTCCGCGACCCGTGCGTGCCGCAAAGGCGAGAATCGCGGCCCAGCGCGGCCGCGTGAGGCAGTAGTAGTAGCCCGACGGGCACGGCGCATCGAAGCCCGGGAAGCCGACGTAGGTGACGTTCTCTCCTGCCTCAGAGCCGCCTAGCCGCAGAACGGCAGGCGCGAGAGCCGTCACGACCCCGAGCAGGCCGGGGCTCGCCAGGTCGATCTCGAGGATGGAGGCGTTGGCGCCCCACACGCTACCTTGCGAGCTGGGGTGGAAGTCCAGCGTGAAGGAAGCGAAGCCCGCGGGAAGACTGTTGACGATGTGGCGGTCCGAGATCTGAAAGCGCGGGCGGAAGAGCGGGCGTTGAGAGGCGCCCAGCCATTCTGTGACAGAGAGTGCGCACCTGGATGATGGCGGTTTGGTTTGTTGCAGTGGCGGCGGCTGCAGTGGCGGCAGCGACAGCAAACCAAGTGCCCAACATGCCGCCCGAAACGTGGGTTCTCGAGGTCTCGAGGTAATGTTGGGTTCTCCCTAGAGCCGTAGCGGCTGCCGGCCCTCGGCCGCATCGTCCATCGAGACCTGAGCGGCGTGTCCAACCGCAAGGGCAGCACGCCTCACATCCAACGTCTACGTCATCCGCTACACACGTGTGTTTTAGCCATTAGCCTCATACCGTATGCGTATCCACGAGATTCTATACCTACAAGCCTTGCCACGAACTACACGACTCACGTATATCGTATCATTCACCTACGGTCAGCCTACCTCGAACTACTTTCTGCACGAACTTCGCTTCCTATGACACTATGGAGCCGGGTGTGCAACGAGGCAGCAGCGGATCTGCTCGTCGGGCCGCGTCTCGCCCGCCTCATACAGCACCGCGACGAGCCCCTCCCCCACCCGCGCCACGCAGCTGTACGCCACCGGGCCGCGGTGCAAGACGCGCGCCCATAGGCCGGCCGAGGGCTCCGCCGCCCCGCCCCACGAGAGGCCGTCACGCGAGGCGCGCAGCAGCAGCGTGTGGCGCGTGAGCCCGCTCGGCGCTCCTAAGGGCCCGCAGTAGAGGGCGCCGCCGGGCACCTACGGGGAAGGCATCTCGGACGGTGCGCGGGGAGGGCCCCGGGAGAGGGGCGGAGGCCGCCCCGGCACCGCGAGCAGCGAGGCTTGACAGCCCGCGAAGCCCGGGTCGGGCAGGTCGCCTGCGCCGTTGGAGCCGCACGTCTTCTGCTATGGTTGCTTCGGCGTGTGGTGTGGAGTGTGGGGGTGCGACCTCGTGTGGCTCGAGGCTGCCTACCACTAGTCCGCCTGCGTGGCCGAGGTCGCGCCACGACTCGCCCTCGTCCTCCGACACCGCGACCCGCCGCCGGCCACGCCCCGACCAGTCTCGCATGCTGAGGAGGAGCCGCCCGCCGACGAGCGCCACCTGAGCCTCGTTGCACTCGGCCGGCCCTTCTCCTCCGAGGCGGAAGGAGTCGCCGCCGTCGTCGCTGATGACGACGTGGCTTCGCAGCTCGTAGCGAGTGCGCAGCCAGCCACGGGTAGGGCTCACGTGGTTGCACGGGAAGACCAGCCTCCCGCCCGGGAGCTGCACGCCCACGCCTGGCCCTGTGGCGTACCAGGTCCACCCGCTCGGTGAGGTCGGGCCCGCGCCTAGAGGTATGGCCGAGGAGACCGTCCGAGACAGGTCGAGAGATCTAGCCGTGAGAATGTGGAGCCGACGGAGGCACGCCTTTCGGGCGCACGTCGCCGCTGATCTCTCGCGGGCGACTCCACGCCGCGCCGTCGCAGCTTGTCGTCACGAAGACGCGCCTCGCCGCGGCGTGGCCGCACCAGATGGTCGCCTCACTCTCGTATGCTTCGCTCGCAGAGAGGAGCAGCACGACCCGACCCCGCACGGCGTCGTAGATGGCGCACGGGTTCCCAACCGTGCCGCCAGGTATGCCAACGCTGTCACCGTCGGCGACGAGCGCCACCGGCGACCACGTCTGGCCGCGGTCACCACTCCGGCGCACCACCACACGCACCGGTCCCCCGTCCTCGACGCCTCCAATCGTCCGCTCCTCGGCAAAGGACAGCAGCACCGGCGAGGCGGCTGGTGGCAGCGCCAGAAGCGAAGGAATGCGATATGCGCCCGCCCTCGCGATTTGCTCATTGGGAGGGAAGACTACCGTCGCAGGCGGAGGGACGGGTTCCGCGGCCAGGTTGGGCTCCGGCACCGAGCGGCGGCGGAAACACTGCTTCACCAACAGCTCCACGAGCAAGAGGAAGAAGGCAACGCCACCCGGTAAGGCGAGGTTGCGGAGGTGGTGGCCGATCACCTTCCAATAGTAGAGGCCCGCCATCATTCAAGCAGTGCGGAATAGAGGCAGGCGACACGCGATCATTCGACGGCGCAGCTGAGAGCAGGTACGGAGAGCAGGTCCTTGTGTCGGATGTCGGTCGGAGTTTTTCTGTTTTTTTTTTTGAGCTTAGCCTTCGATAGACTGCTCTATAGCCTCGCATGTCACTTCCTGTTGTCTGTTGTTTGTTGTGCCCTTGTTTGTTCTTCTGGTGCCTTGGAGTGCTGGGGGGGGCGACAGGGAGGATGTGGCCCTGAGTTATGTGTACGCCTACTCAGGGTGTGTGGCAGCCAGCTGGCTGTGTGTCTTGTGAGCCTGTTTGTGTCTGTGTGTCGCTCGTGCGTGTCGTCATCATCTGTCTAGCGTCCACCCATACCGCGTTGGTGTCCAGTCCGAGCCTGGCTGTTCTTCACCTTTCTACCCTACCTACTTCGATGTTATGAAACAAACGCAAGGCGGACATGGCATATCGCTCTCGGGCCCACAGACATCCCGCACACTCGCCGCACACCCGCCGCCCCCGCGCGCGCCCCACCTCGGCCGGGAGAAAGGGGAGTGACAGTTTGGGACGGCAACCAACAGCCCGAGTATGTTGAGTCCTGGCTCAACAACGCAGATAACAAGAGGGGGTGGTCCGGCTCCCAAGTCCGGCTCACGCGCCTCGAGCTGACCGATCTACCGCACTGGTCACTTCCGCCCCCTCGCTCCCAACCCATCCACCCCGCCCCGGGCCGCGCCGCGCGATCTCGGGCCGCGCGATCTCGGGCGATCTCGGGCCGCGCCGCGTGACCTCGGGCGATCTCGCACAATCTCGCGCAATCCCGCCGACGGCCGCAAGTTGCATTGGTTGCGCTGACGGGAAGTAATGAACGTCGACGCGGCTCTAACATGGGTGGTCCGTGCGTTCCATTGTCCAGTCCGCCTGCAGCATCTGCTCGCGCAAAAGAATTTCTGGTAAAGAAAGAAAGAAAACAGACACGCCAAACGAGGGATGGGACGAGGACAGGGTGGTCCCCACCTGCACGAGCAGGATTTTGGAAGGACGATCAGGGGGACAGGTGGGGCTCTCCTGCTCCTGACAAGGGACACGACAGGCTCGCAGCGCGGTGCGCGGTGGAATTTCTGGTGCCGTGCGAGGGGTTTCGGTGTTTTTCTCTTTCTGCCTCGCTCTGCGCCCCGCGGGGGCATCCGCGTGCTCGGGGCGCACCTCGGTCTCGTGGGGAGAGTCGAGAGCGCGCTCAAGAAGCCGCTCTCGACGGCATCATCCTCATCAAGCTGTCACATGCGCTTTGACGCGACCTCCTGCACCCGCGAGGAGGCCTCGACCGGCCTGCTCGCCGCCGCGACCGCCGACGGCAGCTGGCTCTCTCGCCGCGAGTACGCCGGCGCTGCTCTGCCCGCTGCCCGTCCGAGGCGGTGCGCTGCCGCGGCGTTCGAGGCGCTGCTCTGCTCCCTGCCCACGGCGCGGCCGGCGGAGCGGGTGATGCCTCCCGACTGGGCGTTTGGCGCAGAGGCGCCCACCCTCGGCAAGGCGATGGCGCGCTGGGCGATGCACCTCTACCTCGGAGTGGCCGACTCGCCGATGCGGCGGTACGTGCTCGACGACGATGAGCTCGACGACTGGCGGTGGCTCCCCGACACGGGGTGCGCCGCCGAGCCTCGCCCTCGCCACGGCTGGCTGACCTACGACGTCTGCGAGGCTGCGGAGCGGCGGCTGAGAAAGCCGCAGGCTTGGTTGGGCGATGCGGTGACTGGGACAAAGGGCGGCGCGGCGCTGCTCGGCCAGCTGCAGGGCAACAGCAGCGGGCGCTGGCGGCAGCGGGGCGGGGCGGCATGGATGGCGACGGCGGGAGGAGGAGTCACGAGCGGCGGCGTCTGGGCGGCGGCGCAGGCTATATCTCGGCTACATCTCGGCCACATCTCGGCTACATCTCGGAGATCTCGTCTAGACCTCGTCTAGACCTCGTCTAGATCTCGTCTAGATCTCGGCTGCCTCTCGGCTGCACCTCGTCTGGGCGGCGGCGCAGGCGCTTCGCCTCGTGCGCTCCTCCCTCGGGCCTTGCGGGCGTGCGGCCGAGGCGGAGCTGTGGCGCAGGCGTCCCTCTCAGTGAGTCACTCGGTAGTCAGTTGGTACTCGGCTCTTGAGCCCAGGCGGAGCTGTGGCGCAGGCAGCCCTCGAGCCTCCTCCGCCAAGCGCTGCCGCGGGAGCAGAGGGCGGGCGGCAGGGGGGCGGGCCTGCTTGGCGTGGGAGTGCAGGCGCACCTGCCTCTGGCGCGAGATCGCCCGAGATGACCGCCGAGATCATCCCCGAGATGACCGCCGCCCCCCCGAGATCATCCCCGAGATCACACACCCCCACCACCCGAGAGGACCCGAGATCACGCCCGAGATCACACGAGCTCACACGAGCTCACACGAGCTCACACGCGCGAGCTCACCCGAGATCACACGAGATCACACGAGCTCACACGCCCGAGATCACACGAGCTCACGCGCGCGAGATCACACGAGATCACGCGCGCGAGGTCAGGTGCGGCGGGGTGACGCGTGCGAGCGGTGGGCGGCGGCAGGGGACGGGGACGACTTGCCTGCGGCCGGGGGGAGGCTGCGCCGCCCGTGCTGCGACCTCAGAGAGGGCAGCGGCTCGAGGCCCTCACTGCTTTGGAGTACACGAGTCAGGCCTTGCTACCGGGCAGCCGAGTACGTGTCCGCTGCGGCGGCCGTGCTTTCAAGGCTGCGGGCGAGGTTGCCTCCCTCCTCCCCCCTCGCGGGCCGCGAACCGGGGGCTGCTGCTCCCCCAGTGACTCGCCCGCGCGCTTAACACCCAGTTTTTTTGGTGGTTGGGTTTTGGCTGGTTTGGTGGTGTTGGGGGCCCTTGAAAATGGGTGGGTGGGTGGGGGGGGCATGGCGCGAGATTGCGCGAGATTGCGCGAGATGGCGAGAGAGGCCGCGAGGGTGCGCGAGATCGCGCGAGATCGCGCGAGATCGCCATGTGCGGGATGCGATGCGATGCGCTCCTCCGGTGCGAACTAATTGACGACAATGAGTGATTAACAACCGATAGGTGCGGGAGGCGATGCGCTCCTCCGGTGCGATGGCCGGTGTCCGGCTGCTCGCCGTGGCGAGAGATAGCCGAGAGATAGCCGAGAGGCAGCCGAGAGGCAGTAGACAGCCGAGCTGTGGCCGAGGTGGTGTCTGCGGAGAGCGGTGGCGGAGCTTGCGAGGCGCGGGGAGGCCGCGGCGGTCTCTGCACCGCTGCAGCTGTGAGCAGGCGAGCCCGCGGGGGGAGGCGTGGGGCGGGGTGGAGGAGGGGGCCAACGTGGGCAAGCGGCGCGCCGCCGCAAAGAGAGGCTTCATCGAGGCGCGCAACGCTGCGGGTCTCGTCAACCGGACGGCGAACTTTGCGGTGAGATCTAGCCGAGATATGGCCCCGGGGGCGAGGCACGGCCGAGAGACAGCCGAGAGGCAGCCGAGAGGCAGCCGACAGACAGGCGCGAGACCGCCGACAGACAGCCGACAGACAGCCGACAGACAGCCGACAGACAGCCGACAGACAGCCGACAGACAGCCGACAGACAGCCGACAGACAGCCGACAGACCGCCGACAGACAGCCGACAGACAGCCGACAGACAGCCGACAGACAGCCGACAGACCGCCGACAGACCGCCGACAGACAGCCGACAGACAGCCGACAGACAGCCGACAGACCGCCGAGATTCCCTTTGCACAGGCGCTCTCCTCCGACCTGCGCCTCCTGTCGGCCAGCCACGGCTTCGTCGGCACCGCCGCCTCCTGGACCTCGAGGCTCGCGCTGCTGGCTATCACGGGCGAGCGGGGGGCGCTGCCGCCCTTCGTCATGCTCGACCGCCCGCTCGGCCAGCTGTGGTTCGCGGGCAAGAGCTGAGCGGCGCCGGGGGCGTTGCGACTTTTTCTTTGTGGCTTCTTCCTAAAAGGTCAGTTCATGTGTGGTAGACCGAGAGCTTAGTACACACCTGTCCACCTTAAAAAAGAAGAAAACGCCCCTCCGACGTCCTCCAGGCTCTTCCCACCGCCGTCTCCCTCGCCTGCTGCACCGATGGCCTCCCACCGCATCGGCGCGCGCGTCGCGGGCCTCTCGCCAGCGCAGCTGTGCGCCATCATCGAGGCGCAGGCGGGCGCGAGCGACGCCGCGCTGCGCGTGGCGGAGGAGCACGCCGCTCGGCTCGTGGAGCAGCCCGAGTGGGTGCTCTCCGAGGTCCTCCTCTCGCCGGACCTCGCCCCGCACATCCTCGCCCAGCTGCCGACCACGGAGCACGCCGCCAAGGGGACGTGCCGCGCGTGGCGCCGCGGCTGGAAGGAGACGCTGAAGAAGCGCGAGAGGCTGCGCCTGGTTGTGTTCGGCGGCCGCAGCGGTGGCGAGTTCGTCAGCTCGCTGGAGCGGTACGACCCGTCAACGAATGAGTGGGAAGAGGAGGCTGTGGCGCCAATGCCTTCGCCACGCGCGTATGTCGGCACGGCGGTGCTCGATGGCAAGCTCTACGCGGCGGGCGGCGAGAGTGAGTCTGACGGCGCAAATTCCAACTCGGTGGAGCGGTACGATTTGGCTACGAAAGCGTGGGAGGCGGTGGCGCCGATGGCGGTCGAGCGGTTTTCTCCCGCCGTGGCGGTGCTCGACGGCAAGCTGTACGCTGCGGGCGGCTTCTGCAACGACCACGGTTTCCTCAGCTCGGTGGAGCGGTACGACCCGAGAGAGAACGCGTGGGAGGCGGTGGCGCTGATGGGGTCGGCGCGGCAGACTCACGCCGTGGCGGTGCTCGACGGCAAGCTGTATGCTGTGGGCGGGTACGGCGGCGACGTCCTCGGCGGCTTCGGCCGCCTCAGCTCGGTCGAGCGGTACGATCCGACAGCGAACGCGTGGGAGGCGGTGGCGCCGATGATGGCGGCTCGGGACTATCTCGCCGTCGCGGTGCTAGACGGCAAGCTGTATGCTGTTGGCGGGTACGGCAACGGTTACTACGCCCTCAGCTCGGTGGAGCGGTACGATCCGGCGCTGGATGCGTGGGAAGTGGTGGCGCCGATGGCAGAGGCGCGGTATAAGCTCGCCGTGGCGGTGCTCGACGGCAAGCTGTACGCTGTGGGCGGCTACAACGACGACGTTGACTGCCTCAGCTCGGTCGAGCAGTACGACCCGGCAGCGAACACTTGGGAGGCGGTGGCGCCGCTGGCGACGGCGCGGGGCTCGTATCCCGTAGCTGTCTTGATGTAGACCAAGAGACGGCTGTTTCGCGCACGGGCCGCGCGCACCCGCGCACTCAGAAACAGTGCGTAGAGCGGTCTGATCGCTCTGAGCTCTCCTGTGATGTCTGATGATGATCACAGATCAGTGATGACTGATGTCTGTCAACACGAACCGACACGAGAGCGAAAGCAGCAGCTGAGACAGGAGAGGATGTCTCGCAAGTAAAGCCGTAAAAGTAAGAGGCCCGGGCGGGACGGCGTCGTCTCACCTACCACACGCTACAGGCTAGCCTACACGCCCAAGCCTCATCTGTTCACTCTTCACGACGTGCCTGCCGCTGGCCGCCCGTGGGCCGTCGCTGAAGCAGCAGCGGCACAGGCGCGGTGAGCAGCGCGAGCAGCGCGGTGCCGAGGAAGGGGAGTGCACCGGGCGTGCCATACTTGCCGCCGAGCGAGAGGGAGAAGAGGTAGTTTGCGATCCACGGCGTGATGACACGGCATCCAGCCTGAAAGGACTGGAGGTAGGCGAGGTTCGGCCTAAGGAAACAATGGCCGTGGCCTGCCCTCACATGGGGTGGGGGGGGGGGGCGGGGGCAAGCCGGGTGGGAGGGGGGGCTGGGGCCCGCGGCCGAGGAAGGCAGCGGCGGCGAGGGCAGAAAGCAAGGGGGAGGGGGGGGGGGGGGGGGGGCCCAACCAAAGGGAAAGGATTTTTCCCCCGCCCCCCCCCGGCCGGAAGGGGCAAGGGTAAAGGGCCACTTTCCCCTTCTCCCCCCCCCCAAAACCCGGGGGCCCCCTGGAGGAAAAAACATCCTCCCACCGCTCAATTTCCCCACCCCCC
>NW_005200088.1:78678-111987 GCF_000372725.1 Emiliania huxleyi CCMP1516 | reverse complement strand
GGGGGGGGGAGTGGGGCAAGCGGAGGGAGAGGAGTCTTCGCCCGCGCTCCGCCGGCCGCGAGTGGCGAGCGGTGAGGGCCACGTTCGCCGTCTCCGCCACCGCCAAGCCCGCGCGCGCCGCGAGGAAGAGCAAAGCGTGCAGCGGCAGAGTGCGGACGCGCGCGCTGGAGGCGAGGGCGGCGGCGAGGACGACGAGTCCAGCGGCGCACGACCGAGCCTCGCCGATGGCACTCATCAGCCGCGGGAGCAGAAGCAGCTGCATCAGTAGCGCCACCTTCGAGACCCAAAGCACGATGGTGACTGCCAGGCTCACACGGAGCGAGCGGCGGCAGCAGCGCGACCGCCGCGCCGCCCGACTGGGTGGCGGACAGCTGCGGCTGGCCGTAGCCGAGGAACTGCTGCGCAAAGACGGCGTACCTAGGAAGTGTCTAGGAAGTGTCTAGGAACTGTCTAGGAACTGCTGCGCAATGACGGCGTACCTACTCAGTCAGCGCCGGCCCTCCTCGAGAAGTGCCACCAGCCGACAGGAGCTGCTGCGCGCAAGTGAGACGTCGTGATGGTCACGACGACCGCGAGACCCGTCACCAGCGCCGTCCACCTGCCGGCCAACTCCCGGACGTGTCATGGACACGCGTCCCGCCAAACTCCGCACCCCAAACCAGCGGCGCGCACCGGACGAGCAGCTGAGAGGAGGGGCGCGGGCCAGCCTCGCCAGCAGTAGCTGCCTCGCCGCGCCCCAAACCTTCCCTCCCGCCGCGCCCCCCTGCAGCAACTGCTGGAGGCGGCGAGGCGGCCGACTCCAACATCGCCTCCCCCCTCGCCGCCTCCCCCCTCGCCTCCCCCCTCGCCGCCTCCCCCCTCGCCGCCTCCCCCCTCGCCTCCCCCCTCGCCGCCTCCCCTCTCGCCTCTCCCCCCGCCTCCCCCCCCGCCGCCGCGCCCGGTCCGCCTGCCGCGCCCGGCGGCGGCGCCAGCCTCACCCGCATCGTCGCGAGCAGCACGAGGGCGGCGAGGCAAGCGGAGGCGGCGAAGACTGCCCGCGCCTACGCTAGACGGCATGCCACCACCTCGCGACATCCTGGGGGGGCGGAGGCGGCGAGGACAGCCCGCAAGCCTCGCGGTGCGGCGGCACGCCGAGCAAGTGGCGCGCCGCCAGCCCGAGGACGCCTCCGATCGCAGGGCCGGCGATGATTCCGGCGGAGGCGGCAGAGCCAACGCGAGAGAGGGCCTGCGACGTGTGGGGAGGGACGTGTCGTGGACGTGTCGTGGACGTGTCGTGGACGTGTCGTGGACATGTCGTGGACGCGTCTCCCAAGCGAGAGAGAGAGAGAGAGCCTGCGACGTGGCTGCGCCGGCCGGTACCACGTCGGTCACCGCCACCTGCGCCACCGGCACGCTCGAGATAGAGCCGAGATAGAGCCGAGGTACAGCCGAGGTACATCCAAAGTACATCCGCCGCCTGTGCCACCGGCACGCTCGCAGCGAACAGTCCGGCGAGCACGCGGCAGAGGGCGACGCAGCGGTAGCCTGGCGCGACTGACGTGAGGAGGGCGGCGAGGGCGTTCCCGGCGAGGCAGCAGCGGAGGACCGCGAGCCTGCGATGGTGAGGGAGGAGGGAGGAGGGAGGAGGGAGGAGGGTGAAGGGTGGAGGGAGGAGGGAGGAGGGGTGAGGGGTAGGATAGCTGGAGTGTGTGTGTGTGTGTGTGTGTGTGTGTGTGTGTGTGTGTGTGTGTGTGTGTGTGTGTGTGTGTGGCTGCTGACAGCCGGCGTGGCGTGTGCTCGAACCTGCCAACGCGGCCAGAGACGCGGACGAGGAGTGGCCCTCCGAGCATCTGCGCCCCCGAGAAGGCGGAGACGACAGAGGCCAGCTGGAGGGGCGTGCCGCCCAGCGAGAGGACGAAGAGCGGCAACGTCGATAAGTTGATGCCCACGCCCACCATTTGCACAAAGACGGCGAGCCAGATCGGGAGGAGCGCACCGGTTGCAGCCGAGCGCACGGCTGCGCCTGAGCGCACGGCTCCACGCTGTGCGGGTGGATCGGCGCTGAGCACCAGCACCTCCGACCTCTGGCCGAAGTGGCGCAGCCTCGGGCGAGATACTGCAGGGCGCAGCGCTCCTCTCGGCGCGGCTGGCGTCACAGCCAGCGCTGCGGCAGCGGAGAGGAGCAGGAAGAGAGACAGGGAACTGGTGTGGCGGCACAGAGCCATGAAAGCCCGCGATGGCACCCGCGATGCTGGCGGCCGATTTTTCTCTTTTTCAGTTTAAGCGGCTGGGGGGGGTGACAGGGTTTGCGATGACGTGTTTTTTACGGAAATGAACGCAATGCCTTTTGCGGTTTTGAAAACCCTCTCCAACTCTGGGTTAATTAAAATGAACTAGGGGGCACGGGACGCGGCACAAACCACAAACGCCAGGCTACAAACGCGGGAGGCACAACTCTGGGTTGGAGTTCTACGGGGCCAAAGGGAGGAGGCGAGGAGGCTTGTGGGCCCGCCCAGTAAAAGAAAGAAAGAAAGAAAACAGACAGCCCAAAGGAGGGATGGGAGAACGGCACGCCGCCACCACAATACCACACAGGGATTTTAAGGAGAGGGGTGTAAAGAAAGAAAGAAAGAAAGAAAACAGACAACCCAAGGGAGAGGGGTAAAGAAAGAAAGAAAGAAAACACACAACCCAAGGGAGGGATGGGAGAACGGCACGCCGCCACCACACAGGGATTTTAAAGGGAGAGGGGTGTGGTGTTGTGCGTGATGAAAATTCTTTTTCGTAACCGTTGAGTTCACCAGGATGGCAAAATGCAGGTGCTTCTCCTCGCCGTCGCTTGCACTGCGATGCACGCTCCCGGAAGTCGGCAGCTCCTCTCAGCGACACGCAGAAACGAGGAGAATCTCTTGGCCGCCAAGAAGCCACTCGACAAGCCGCCGCGGCTCCTGCAGCCGCTGTTTGGCGCGGTGGGCCTTGCGACCGGCGCCGCCTGGACCACCGTCGTCTTCACGACGATCCGCTCCAACCAGCCGCTCGGTGCGATGATGCCCAGCTCCACGCACGGCGTCTTTGCTCGGACCAGTGTGCTATCGGCCCTGCCCCTGATCGCAAGCTGCTACAGCACGCTTGCGACGGCGTCCGCAGACTCCTGGGAGCGGCTCGGGTCACCCACGTGCCGCAGGATCAACCTCGCCCTCGTCGCCGCCGGGCTCGGTAGCCTTCTCTGGGTCGGCTTCGCACCTCTGATCACGCAGATCCCCGGCACCGCTCCCGAGATGCTGACAACCGCCCCTGCGGACCCCTGCTTTCGAACGATGCTCCGAATGCACAGCCCGCCTCCACCGATGCATGCCCTCAACACATGGCTGCCCCCGCCCTGAGTTCATGGCGCAGGCTCCTCTCCCCATATCTCCCCATCTTCCCCATATCTCCCCGTATCTCCCCATATCTCGTGTTCATGGCGCAGGCTCCTCTCCGCTCGTCTCGCACCAGTCCTACTCCGGCCTGCAGCGCGCCGCACTGTTGGGCGCGTACGGTGCGCTGCCAGCCCAGCGTCATCGGCTACCGCCCCAGCAGCACACGCAGCGACACGCTCGGCAGCGCGGCTATCCTCAGCAGCACACAGCGGCACGAGAGCGACACACTCAGTACCATCCCAGCAGCACACAGCGGCACGCCCCGGCGCTTCCGCGCCCCCCTCCCCCCCTCACCCCCCCCCCCCCTCTCCCTAAGGCTCGACCGCCGCGCTGAGCGCCGCCGTCTGGGCCCGCTCCCTCCCCGAGGAGGCGCGGCGCATCTCGGCGCATCTCGGCGCATCTCGGCGCATCTCCCACGATCTCGACAACAGCTCCTCCCCGGAGGGGGCTGTGCGGGAGGCCGCCGCCCCTCTCCCCGACACTTCTCCTCCGGCGCAGGCGCGCCGGAAGCCGCTGTCGTGGCCGGGGCGTGTGGCGGACGGCGTCGCCCAGTCGCTCGTCAGTTTGGGCTCGAGCCGATAGAGGACGGCGAGGCGGTCACTCCTTCCCCTCGTGACCGCGGAGCGAACCAGTCACGAGTAGGTCCTGCTGGCGCAGACGAGCCGGCCTTAATAATAGTAGTTCATATAGTAATCCCTATGAAAAATAATTAATAGGCCCTGCTCGCGCGGACGACCCGGCCTTCGTCACGCGCTTCCGGCTCCTCTCTCCCGCCAAGTTGCCTCTGAACGGGCTAGTCATCAATAGGTCATCGCCAAGTACTCGCGTCTCCTCTCCTCATTACGAGCAGCTAATCATGATGACTCGTAATGAACAGGTCATCGTCAAGTATTCGCTCCTCTCCGTCTCCTTCCTCGCCTTCACCGCGACTGCGCTCGGTGCACCGTTGGTAGAACGCCCCTTCCTTTCCCGGACCTTTCCTCGCAGCCTCCCGGAACCCGTTCGCAGGCTCGCCCCCGCCAGCATTGCAAGACAAACGACAACCACACGCGCGCGAGAGAGAGAGAGAGAGAGCCGCGCCGCCGCGTAGGCACCTTCCCGCTCGCCGTCGTCCCCTCGTGGACTAGTTGATAATTAATAAGTAGTGAATACTGATTAGGCACCTTCCCGCTCGCCGTCGTCCCCTCGTGGACCGGACGGCGCTGCTCGCGCGCCTTCGCCGCGTGGACGCTGCTCGCCGCCGCCTCGTCCTTCAACCTCAAGGAGGCGGCCGAGAGCGGCAAGCTGCGCGCCGACGAGGCGTGGACCACACGCACCACTCGCATGCACACGCATGCACACACACACAGACACAGAGAGAGAGAGAGGGGGGGGGGGGGGAGGGAGGGAGGGAGGGAAAAAAAAAGCACTGGGGCCTTGCTCTCCAGCTGCCGTGCGGCTCTTGACTTTGGACGTGGAGTTGCGAAGGTCGCCTGTTGCCCCGTGCGCATATCAACTCCTGTGTGTGGAGGAGTCATCACCGACCGTTGCCTCAGGCGTGCCGCACCATCTCCAAGGGCCTCAAGGGCTTGGGCGCCGTCTACTTGGCTGCAAAGGTGGGGGCCGTCGGCTTCGACCCCTCCTTCCCCGCGCACTACGGGATCGTGAAGCAGGTTCCCGCCGCCCAGCTCGCGGCGGCGCTGCTGTTCGGTCTTACTCTGCGCCCAGATGAGTGATGAGAAACGCGCGACCGCGCGCGCGCGCGCCGACCCGGAGCGAGATTGTGCCGCTCTGGGCGGACTGCACTGGATCGGCGCTCGTTGGATCTTGGATGTCGCGCAGCGAGGTGCCACTCGAAAAAGTTATTCTCTCTGCGCTCCGTGTCTCGTCACTCGTGTCTCTCGATCGAGCGACGGCTCTCAAGTGATTTGGGCTCGGCAGCTTGTCAGCCCTCAGCCGAAGCTGGGGCCGGTCCCAGAGAGTTGAAGACATTTGCCGAGAGCTGAAGGCATATGCACCGGAAAAATCTCCGCGGAATCCTGATCCAGGACCGCACACGTCCACCTGTGTGGCGCCGCACCGCGCCTCTCGAGGTTCTCGAGGTTCTCGAGGTGGATATCCTTTGGCCGCGTTGGGTAGCGAGGATTGGTGTGACGCGCTGCAGACGCGATCCACGCACGTGGTTTCTGGCGGCCGACCGTCAGTGCACGGAGTTGCCCCTTCTCCGACTGCCCCGGCTAGTTCCCGAGGTCGTCGGATGTGTGTGACCCCTTCGCCGCCCGAGACCTAGGTCCTAGCGCGGGTGGGTTAACCCTTTTACGTACACATTTCGAGCGAGTGAAAACCAACTCCTGAGCACGGCGCCGCAGGCGCCTGTTGATAGGTCCAGGTGATAGCCCTGGATGGGCAATGCATTCGCCTACCTGGGCCTCAGATCGCCCGACCGCGTCCCGGTGCTCTGTGGTCGGATTTGTGACGCCGCCGCACCGCGCCGCGGCCGGGGGCCCGCCGGAGGACGAGGATGGCCGTGACGGACCGGGACGAGCTCTGGGAGGTTCAGTGTCAGTGAGTATATTGTAGAGGCCACCCATGTGCACAATATCTTGACTGAGAGCTAAGCCAGGGGAGGCGATGCCGGGGCCGTACAGCAGCTTGATGGTGCTTCGCCGGCGTAGAAGCGGCTGCGGCGGGCTCCGGGTGCCTGAAAAAGACGGAGTTACGTGGGCTGTGGGAGAGTTACTGTCGACTCAAACGACACTGTGCCGTAATCCTCTCATATATGTAAATATTTACCGAGCCGTTTTAAAGTTCCACCGCTACGACTGGAGATATATCGAGATTTGGTCCTCAGGACCCTTATGAAGCAAAAGGGTTAAAGGGGGGCTCGCTGCAAGGAAGGGTGTACGAAGCCGCGCCTGCATTAGCAGGACTCTGCGCTTCCGCATTAGCCAGACCCAAGAACCGGCCAGGATGCACGAGAGATATACCTCGCCGGCGTCGTTGCAGTCCAGCGAGTCCGCCGTAGCGCAGGCGGTGAACGTTTCCAAGTACATCGCTGCAGCCAGCACGCTCCATCCGCCGCAAGAGCTCCAGAGAGGCGTCAGCATCGCCAGCACACTTTCTTCTCCTTTCAACAATGTTTTCGCCAAGCTGCCGGATAAGCTGGACCGTGAGGACCGAGAACGTCTCTATGAGCGGTCGCGCCCTGTCTGTGCCATCGACTCCTTCTGCTCGCACGCGTGGCGGTCGGAGGGTTGGAGCAAGTGGATGGCTCTCGCTCTGCACGAGGTCGGGCTTGCGCCACTGGTCGTCGGTATTGTCGCCAGCCTGCTGATGGCTCACCTGCAATCGAACTCCCCGGAAACGTCCGAACACGGGTGGTGGCTGAGAACCCGATCGTTCTCATCGCATCCTGTCACGAGTACGTCGCTGGCTTGATAGCCGCCACCGCGTCAGTGTTTGTTTGGCTGGCGGCGCAGCGACGGCGGTCATACTTTGTTGACGCGGCTTGCATCCACCAGACAAACCAAGCTCTGAAGACCCAGGGCATCCGGCACCTGGCTGGGTTCGTCGCAATGTCCTCTCAGCTGGTTGTGCTCTGGGACGAGCACTACTTCAGCCGCCTCTGGTGCGTCTACGAACTCGCAATGTACAGAGCGATCCATCCGAACAGGCCAGTGACTTTCCTGCCGCTACGCAGCGCCGTCGTCTTTGGTGTGATGATGGCAGCAGTCGCGGTGGGAATTGGCGTGATTTTGCTGTCTATGATGCTTTTATACCGTGGCGACCTGACAGGATCGATGCACGGTCCAACTGGAGAGAGAGTCTTGGTGGGTGATGATTACTGGCAATTCACGGTGCCAATATTGGCAGCACTCTCTTTTGTACTCTACTTCCTCTGCATCGTTTGCGTCACCCTCTTTGGAGCCTCCATGGCACTTCAGCGGATAGCTCTACAACGCTGCCTGGAGTCGTTTGACGTGAGAGTGGCTGGTTGTTATAGTGCAACTGACCGCGACGAGATCTATGCCGCAATCGGTGCCATCTATTTGCGAGGTGGGACCGATGGGTTGGACGCATTCAATCACATGGTACGAACACAACTCAAGGAGCAGGTGTTGCAACGAGTCAGTGGCTCAACTACACTGTACTCCAACCTCCTCTTGTTGTTGCTCCCTGCGTTTTGCTTTTGTTTGGGCCTCAGCGCATGGTTTCGAGAGACCTCGACATTCACCCAAGGCATCTTCTTCATGCTTGCCTGTTCATACCTGCTTGCCTGGACTCCTAGCAGTCTTGCCATTAGCATCCGACGTGGCGAGCGCCTCGCGCGCTCGAGCAACCAGCCAGACCTCCAAAGCTTGGTGCGTCGAGCTAGCGTGGCGATTGCCTCGTCGGCCGCGCGCGACGCCGCTGGTTCTTTCATCGTCTGGCCTCCCATTTTTCTGCTTTGTGCATGCGATTGGCCGGACGCCTACCCGGAAGCCGGCCCTCTACGGCTCGTCAACGTGCCGGATCAAGTCCGGCGTGCATCCGTGTTGACACTCATGAGCCTGTGGAGCATCGCTGGCATCTGCTTGGCTCGCCGCACATTTAGGCCGCGAGCTATCATCGGAGCAGGGTCGAGCTGACGCGTGGAAGAGCGGAGGGCAGTGCTGATCACTGAATTTGTAACCTGGTTTGTGGACCTCCCGCACCTGTCCTGACAGTCCTGACATGCTTTGTCCGCGCGCAGAGTGGGAGGTATATTATAATTCAATGAGACAGTCAAACTCTGAGTCGAGATGGGATTTAGGAACATGTGTCCCCCGCTCCCCGCCCTGTGCACGACCTTGTGTCGTGTGGCTTTGGCATCTGGTAAAATTTCTCTCTCTCGCATCTCCAGAGTTCTCCACACCACACAGTCCACCACCGTCCTAGGGGGGGATATGGTCCACTAAAACATTCATTTTCCAAGCCTCAAACCCAATCTCAATCTCGAGGAGACTGAGAGGCGTTTTCGTTCGGCGTCTATGACGACGGGTGACAACCGGTATATCGCTCCTCGAGGCATGGAAGCGATGGATGTTTGCACTGCTCGCGGGGGCCTCAGGGCGTGGACTATCGCCTGAACGAAGCGCGTCATGGGCCTCGCCTCACCGGACATGTGCCGGACAGCGAGAGGCCGCAGGAGGCGCGACTGCTGCGAGGCGATCCGGGCGAAGCATCGTGCTGCTTCGAGGGCCTACCGAGGAGGCGGGTGTGGGACTTGCTGTTTGCTGAGCAGGTTGGTGGGAGCCTTGAGGCGTGAGGCGTGAGCGGTGAGGCGTGACCTGCGCTTTCTTTTCCTGGGACAACCCGAGTCCCTCTTCTGTCCTCAACCGGCAACGGGAACGGCACGAGCGGCCACGCGCAACGCCGGAGCAACGCCGCAAGAGAGCAAACTCGCAAGCTCGCGGCTCACAAGCTCTCAAAAGCTCGTAGCGTGTCGCCAGCGGTGAAGCCCACGGACCAGCGCTGACTTCTGACTGTCGTTGCTGTCTATCCCTTTCTCGACTGTCTGTGCTTGTGCGTCTTCCGGGGTTGTGTTTTGTTTGAAGCCCACGGCTAGTGCTCCTGCTCGGCTCCTCGCCGCCTCGCACTCACGCCTTGCCTACTCACCGCCCCGGCGCCCACGCCTCGACCATCTTGGGCAGCAGCTGGTTCGACAAGTCCTCTCCGTGGCCTAGGCAGCCGTCTTCGCCCTTGCCCCACGTGAAGACGGCGCCGTCGGCGGTGCGGGCGAGGCTGTGGCTGGTTCCAGCCGAGACGGCGACGACGCGCCGGCCAGCAAAGGCCTCGACCTTCTTCGGCAGCAGCTGCCTCTGCGTGTCGCCGTGGCCCAGCTGGCCCTCGGCTGCCTCGCCCCAGCTCCAGACGGCGCCGTCGGCGGTGAGGGCGAGGCTGTGGCTGGCTCCAGCCGAGACAGCGACGACGCGCTGGCCGACAAAGGCCTCGATCTTCTTTGGCAGCAGCTGGTCCTGCTCGTCGCCGTGGCCCAGGCCGCCAAAGCCTCCCCAGCCCCAGCTCCAGACGGCGCCGTCGGCGGTGAGGGCGAGGCTGCGCATCCCTCCAGCCGACACGGCGACGACACGCTGATCAGCAAAGGCCTCGACCTTCTTCGGCAGCAGCTGGAAATGCTGGTAGCCGTGGCCCAGGCCAAAGCCTCCCAAGCCCCAGCTCCAGACGGCGCCGTCGGCGGTGCGGGCGAGGCTGTGACTATCTCCAGCCGACACAGCGACGACGCGCTGGCCAGCCAAGGTCTCGACCTTCTTGGGCAGCAGCTGTGACAGCTGCTGCGTGTCGCCGTGGCCCAGCTGGCCGAACAAACCATTGCCCCAGCTCCAGACGGCGCTGTCGGTGGTGAGGGCGAGGCTGTGGCTCACTCCTGCCGAAACGGCGACGACACTCTGGCCCGCCAACGCCTCGATCTTCTGTGGCTGCCACTGGTGCTGCTCATCGCCGTGGCCCAACCGGCCAGAGCTGCCGCTGCCCCAGCTCCAGACCTCTCCGCCGGTGAGGGCGAGGCTGTGTGCGGCTCCAGCCGACACACTCATGGCACGGAGAGAAGACGGGAGGCGGGTCGGCGTGTTGAGCCGCGTCACGCCCTCGCCGTGGCCCAGTAGCTCTTGCAAGTAGGACGGCGTAGAGCCGCACGACGAGAGCCGCCCCTCGCCGTCAATGAAGAGGCTGTGATACTGGCCTGCCGCCGCCCTCGCCGGCGGGTTGGACTCGCATAGAAAGGCCGAATAGCACAGCCACCGCACGGCGCAGCTCTCGCCCTCTGGCAGCGCCGGCAGCTCGTAGCCGCACTCTTGCGCCCGCAAGCGGATGCCCTCCAGCGCCAGCGAGGCGTGGAAGAGAAGCGAGACGGCTGCGACGCGAGCGATGTCGGCGGGGTCGCAGCGAGAGATGGCGCGCACGAGGAGGTCCGTGGGGAGGTCGAGGAGGCGGGTGGGCGGCGGCAGGCTTGGCGACGGAGCGGCGGTGGGGGGGGCGGAGGCGAGGCGGCGCGAGCGGCGGCGCGGCGGGGTGGACATCGCGAGAAAAAGAAATTTAAGGGGAGTCAACCAGGAAAGAGAAAAATGTCTGGTGTATGTTTTTTTTCTTCAGGCTGTCGGAAAAAGTGCTGTCAGCGCTGTCAGGCTGTCGGGCGCTGTCAGGCGCTGTCCGGGGGTTGTTGTCAGGCTGTCAGACCAGGGCTCAGTTGATCGTAAGAGGCAAAACATGCAGCACTCAGCCTTCCCTCCCCCGTGCAGCGTGCTTGACCGCTTCGCTGTTCAGATGGGAAGCGGTAATCCACGGTGATGTGGCCGCATCGATGTTATCCTGGGGGCTGCGACACGGTTACTCAAAAACGTCCCCTACCCCTACTGTTTGTTTCTTTGTTTGAGTGTGTGCGTGCGTGTGTGTGTGTGTGTGTGGGGGGGGGGGGGAGAGAGAGAGAGAGAGAGAGAGAGAGAGAGAGAGAGAGAGAGAGAGAGAGAGAGAGAGAGAGAGAGAGAGAGAGAGAGAGAGAGAGACTGAAACTCCCCGTCAGCATTTACCAACACTGAAAAAGAGGTTGCGTGCCCGCATGCGTCCTGTGGAATAAAAGCTCCGGATCGGCGACGGACGGACGACGTCGAGGCGCGACATGAAGTCGCTCTGTTGCTGCTTTGCCGCGGCTGCCAAGCCGGAGGAGCGGCCGGCGCCCGGTGCGCCGAAGCAAAAGCCGCTCGAGCGCTCCACTCCGGTGGAGCCCAAGTCGCGACCGGTCTCCCAGGACGACGACGGCGGGGGGCCAAAGGTATTTGCAACCACGTCATGCACAACGCCTCACAAAGATGGAGCTTCCACGCCGCACACTATCGCAACACACCCCTCTCGCTATGAGGTTGCAGTGTTCTCGCCCGATGGCTCGAGTTTGCGCCCTCTCTCGCGCTGTCGCCTCTCCCACCACTCGTCGGCCGAGCACCCTCTCACCCCGCGCTCCACCCGGCAGGCATCGCGCCTCTCGGTCGCCTACGCGCCTGATCAGCTGAACTCGCCGCGCGACGAGCAGACGGGACTCTCGTCGGGGGCGCTCTCCGCCACCCTCGGCAACGCCACGCGCCACGGCCTCAGCCCCGGCCGCAATGGCAAGGGCATCGCAAAGATCAACCAGGACAGGGGCGTGGTGCACCACCCGTTCAACGGGTCGCAGAACGAGGCACTCTTCTGTGTATTCGACGGGCACGGCAGTGGCGGTGAAAAGGTCGCAGAGTACTGCATGCGCAAGATCCCCACCGCTCTGCAGGAAAAAGGCGACCTGCGCGCGAGCACGGAGGCGACGTTGGAGAAGGCGGTCTGCGACGTGGACCGCTCAGTGCTGCGCAAGGCGGAGGGGCGGTTCGCGCTGATGTGCGGCTGCACCTCAATCATCGTCTACCTTCAGGGCCGCACCCTCTGGACCGCCTGCTCCGGCGACAGCCGCGCGGTGCTCGGCTACTCCTCAAAGGGCAGCATCCGCGCGCGCGACCTGTCTGAGGACTGCAAGCCGGACGACCCAAAGGAGAAGAAGCGGATCGAGAAGTGCGGCGGCGTCGTCTCGGGCGGCGGCCGGCCGGGCGTGCCGGCGCGGGTATGGGCAAATGGCGCGGTGGGGCTCGCCATGTCGCGCTCGATCGGCGACGGCGAGGTCAAAAAGTTTGGCGTCATCTGCGACCCAAAGATCCGCAAGTTCGAGATAACCCCGGCGCCGGCGAACGACAAGAAGGCTGACGGCGACCGCTTCATCATCGTGGCGAGCGACGGCGTGTGGGAGTTCATCGACTCGCAGGAGGCGTGCGATATCGTCGCCTCCGAGCTGCTGAGCGGGGCGGTTAACGCCTCGCAGGCGTGCATGAAGCTGGTTCAGATGGCGGCAGCTTGGTGGAAGCAGGAGGAGGGCAACTATCGGGACGACATCACTGCGATCGTCGCGCGGCTGCCCTTTGTCGTGGGCGACGGGGAGGAGACGCCGCCGACGCTCGACGTCGGGATCTCGGGCGGCGGTTCCTCGCTCTACATCAACATGGGCGAGGAGGGGCTCTCGAGCCTTTGTATGCTTTGCGTCGATTCCTTTTCGCGTGATACCCTTCCTCCGCCGGCTTGGCTAGCCTCTCGAGCCCCGCCGAGAGGAAGGTGAGGGCCATGTGCGTCGAGAGGAGAGGCAGGATGAGCGGGTCCCACGCGGTGCGAAACGTGTTCATCACCGCCTCGTCGTGCGCGCCAAACTGGAGGCCGACGCCGGTGAGGAACCTGGCGCACGGGGCGGGCGCGAGGCCGTCAGGACGGGCGGGGGTATGCCAAGCTGCGGGAGGGGCGCGGCGCGGCCCACCAGGCAAAGAACAGGATGATGACGAAAAAGTTGAAGGTGAGCACAGTGCCGAGGGTGTTGATGACGCGCGCGAGCGGCGTCGCCTCCTCCTCCTCCTGCAGCTCAGCCGCGGCGCCGCCAGCCAGCCTCCTGTCGGCCAGCCCACGCTCAGCTTTGAATTGCGCGAGGTCGCTCTCGAGGCGGGACAGCTTGGCCCGCTCGCCCGAGTCACTCAGGTCAACAAAACCCGCCGCGTCGTCCCCAAACTTTGCGCGCACACGCCGCGCCTTGCTCGTCACGTACGGGTTGGTCTCGGGTGTGACGAAGTTACCGAGCAGGCTAGGCTCGGCCAGTGCTGGCGGCGGCGACAGCGGCGGTGGCGGCAGCGGCGGTGGCGGTGGCGGCGGCGGCGGCGGCGGCGAAGAGACGGCGCTCACCGTGGGAGGGAGCTGCACGGAGAAGCTCTGGCCCGGCGCGACGCCTTCCGGCACAACTACCTGGCACTGGGCTCCGCGTGGGGGCTGAATGAGCAGAAGGTCACCTGCAGCCTTGCCTTCGGGCAGGACGACTGAGACGACGACAGGCGACGGCGGTGCTTGCGATGCCTCGTTCATCCCGACTGCGATTCGGCGGCTCCGTAGCACCGGGTGCGGGGCGAGCAGCGCTCCGAGAGCCAGGATGATCTGCAGCATGGTGCGATTCTTGTGGGCCCGGCGTGCGGCACACACACCTCGCGGATCGGAGTGAGAAAAGGAATTCAACAAAAAGAACTCACTCGCACAGCACACAGGTTGGAGAAAAAGAATTGGGCCAAGTCTGAGAAAAGAGGAGTTGGCATGTGCACAGTGAGAAAAGAATTCGTGCGTCCCATCTCTCCTGGAGATGTCTGCTCTATTTATTTATGTGAGAAAAGACTTCACAGAAAAGAAAACGCGGCTGGAAAATTACTCCACACGCTTGGCGATCCGCTCGGCCAACTCCCTCCCGTGTCGAGCTGTCGACTCCCTGCCTCTTTAGCGCACGCAACGGCGCTGCTGTGGCGCCGAAGCGGGGGAGATGCCAGCGCCGGCGTAAAAGGCGAGCGGCCTCGGGGCAGAGGGGCGGGTCCGGTGCTCGGGCGGCACCAAGGGCGATGAGGAGAAGGCCCGCGGCGAAGGCGGCGGCAGCGAAGGCGGCGGCAGCGAAGGCGGCGGCGGCAGCGGCGGCGAAGCTTGCTCACGTTCGTTATCGCCGTCGCAGCTAGAGTCATCACTGTCCTTGCTGAGGGTGCAAGCAGCGCGAAGGACGTAGCGAAATTCGTCCTCCGCGTCGGGCTGCCCAAAGGTTAGCACGCTGCCCTCACGTAGCTGGGCGCTCGCAACCTCCTCGGCTGTAGACTGCAGGACGACCGGCTCGCCACCCGGCTGCTGCACACGGCAGCCATACTTGCGCGAGACATCCTCGAGCCGGACGCTGCGACCGTCTGCGGCGACGTGGAGCACGGCGTGCTGGAGCGAGATGCGCTGCGCATCGATTCGCGGGAGCAGGGCAACGCCGCTCGACGCGTCGCGACCGACTGTCAGCGTGGCGCCGGGAGGGAGCGCGATCGGCGACGGCCGGCCAGCTCGAGCCCCACTGACCCCAGCATCCAGCGCTAGCTCCAACGGCCAGCGTGCGCTCAAACAGCTCGGCGCGGGGGACAGCACCGGCGACGACGACTGGCTTCCGAGCCGCGAGAGCTCTGCGCTTAAGTGGTGGATGTCGCGGCTCTGCTGGCTGATGCGCGAGCGCTGCGACTGCACCCTGCTGCGCAGCTCATCAACAGTGCCGTAGGTGTTTGGCTCGGTGGAGACGGAGATGTGGAGGAGGAGGCAGCACGAGTCGATCTGGGTGCCGCTTGGTGAGCGCAGGTGCAGGCAGCGGTAGCCGCAGCGGAGGGAGCCGAGCATCGCCGTCTCGTACGCCACCAGCCGCCCCTCGTCCTCCACCACCACCCGGAGGATGGTCTGGTGAGGCTCGGCCGCGAGGCAGTGGAAGGTCTCGTCAAAGGTTGGGTTGAGGCCGTTGCCCTCCGCGACCGCGGTGACGAGCCGAGTCACGCCCTGCGCCTCGGGCGGCGGCTGCGGCTCGCGCGCGACGGCGCAGAAGCCGTCGATGGCGTGGAGCTCGACGCAAACGCGCGGGCACGACACGCTGGCGCGGGCCCCGCTGGGCGGGCGGGGGCTGTCGCTGAGGCGCGAGACGAAGGGGTGGTGGGGCTCGCCGAGGAGGGGCCGGCACTCGTCCCGCGTCGGGAGCTGGTGCAGGGAGAGCACCTGCGCGGTGGGTCGCTCGGTGGGCTGACGAGGGGGAGGGCCGGCGAGGCGGGCACGAGCGCGCGCCTTCAGCTCCGTCCGATGCACCTCCTCCCGCGGCGGCGGCCACAGCTTCCCCCTCCCTGTCGTGGAGTTGCCGAGTCGCGATGGCTCCCTCTGCAGGGGCTCGCTCTCCAAAGACGAGCGGCGGCCGAGGCTGCTCTCACACGACAACAGAAGATCACTGCCAGAGCCAAAGAGCAAGCGAGTCGGGGTCAAGGGGCTCCTGTTGGTCCAGCTCGTCGCCGTCCTCACCTCGGGCGCCATCAAGTGGACCGGGGACGCGATCGCCCGATCGGGCGCACGGAGCGCCGCGGGTTTGAGTACATAGCCGCCGCTTCCGCGAAAGAGGGCGTCGTGGAGCTGCACCGGCAGACCGAGGAGAGCGTCGTTCGTCTGCAGGTTCAGAGCCACCATCTGCACACCCGCGCGCCACGCCGCCTGTGGCGGGGGTGGGGGAGGCAGTGTTCGCTTCGCTGGTAGCGAGATGGGATGCGGGTTTAGGTGAGGTGATGAGAGCGAGGGGGCGGGCGCGCACGAGTGGATTGTTGTTGCTCGACCGCCACCGAGTCGGAGAGGGGAAGGTTCTCACGAGCTGCGAGGCAGTGAGGGGCAGCCATCCTCCCTGCTCGCTCACCAGCCGCTCCAGCCGCTCCTCGGATAAGCTCACGATACCGCGGCGCGGCACCCTGGCGCCCGAGAGCTCGCTCGTCGGTTCCTCCGCTGGCGACGGGCCGCGGATCAAGCAGGTCGAGCTGAGAGACCACTCGGATTTCTGCGTGGCCCTGCTGTCACGGTCGCGCTTTGAGTGACACTCACGAGGCACGCCGCGGAGCCAGCCCCAGACGCCCCGGTGGAGGGAGCGGCCGCCGAGCACCTTCCAGCTCGCCATGCGGCCGAGCCGCCTGCCGCTGTCGTCCTCCACGGGCGGCGACGAACCAATGGAGCTCGTGGGCAGCGTGACGAGGGTGCGGAGGAGCGGGTCCGTGGTCACCCCTCCCTTATCGAGCCGCATCTTGATTAGGACCTTCCGGTGCAGCTCGCGGAGGGGCGTGCTCTCGACGCGGTCGCTGCGCGAGAGCAGGTCGCCGAGGGTGTTGATGAGCTCCTTGGCAATCCTCTTCTGCTGCTTCGCCGAGCAGTGCATCTCGATGCTCAGGATCACGGGGAGAGGGCTGGCGGTGAAGGCGTGCTCGGCGATCGCAGCGACCACCTCGCCGAAGGCGACGCTTCCGCAGAGGAGAGGGACCCCTCCCGGCATGCGGTGAGTGACGCGCGGGCCCTGGCCCCACCACCGCCCAAAGGCGGTGGGGTCCCAGCAGTCGATCTCGAGGCAGCGAGTCCCCGAGAGCAGGATGCGGCGGTACATGTCGGCAGACACGGCGGAGGTGAGCTGGTCGCCCTCGAGGAAGCTGTTGTGCGAAGAGGCGATCCAGTAGCTGGTGAGCGGCTCGGTCGCGTCCTCCTTCGGGGCGCTCCTCTGCTCGATGGCGCTGTTGCACGGCGAGAGCAGGAGGGAGGCGAACTCGTGCACCGAGATGGGTTCAGAGGGAAGAGTGCGGCTGCTGCCCGCCTGCGCGCCCCCTTGCGAGATCGGGGGCTGGTAGAGCACCGGCAGAGGAGGCCACCAGCTCCCGCTCGTGTGGGGGAGGCCCCCGCCCGGGCGGGACGCGGGGGCTGTTGGGCCGACTGCACCTTCGGCGGCGGCATCGCGCCCTCCGTAGAGGGCCACAGCCTCGGATGACCCCATCGCGCTCCTTGGCGCTTGCCTCGAGGCAGAGTCGCAGCGGACGAACGCGTCGCGGTGCTTCTCCTTTGACCGGAGGTCACAGAGAGCAGCCCTCCACTCCTCCCACAACATCCTCCCCCCCGCGCCCTGCTCGTTGAGGCAGAAGCGAAGCAGGTCCCTCATCTTCAGCGACGCGCGGGACTGCTCGACGAGGGGCGCGGAGATCGTCCTCATGAGTCTCGGCGCCTCGAGGTCTGGAGAATCCTCACAGCCGTCATCATTGTAGCCGCGGTGCAGCGTGCAAGCCGCGGGCCCGCCCCTCGAGAGCAGCTTCTCGACACACGCCTCGATGAAGGGCGTCGTGTTCCGAGTCTCGTGGAGCCACGCGCGAAGCTGTGCAGCCTCGCGCGCGGCCGTCCCCCACAGCCTCTGCTCCAGCACCGAGGCCCACAGGCGCTGCTCGACAAACGGGCGCCGCTCGATGTCGGGAGGGCCCTCGGCCGGCTCCTTGTTGGCCCTGCGGCAGATCCGCTCCCACACAACGCGAGGCGTGGCGGTAGGACGCAAGAACGGCGTCGTCCGACCCCTGCTGCACGCCCGCCGCACCGCTCGTGCGCAGCCTACGCAGAAGCGCACGGGAGCGCACCGTGAGATGCGCCTGCGGAGCAGCGTCCATGGTCTCGTGCCGTGGAACGCGGCGATGCGCGATAGCGGCGGTATAAGCCAGCCGGGTAGGCAGCAGTACAGCAATAGACCGATGCACAGCATCAAACCGACGCTGATGATGCCCAGGAGATAGGGGAGAGGAAGACTATCCTCGCCGTTCAGTGCCAATGTCGATGCGAGCGGTGGTAGCGGCGGAGGCGGCGGCGGGGGCGGCGGCGGGGGCGACGGCGGCAGTGGCGGTGGGAGCAGCGGTGGCGGCGGCGGCGGGGGCGGCGGCGGGGGCGACGGCGGCAGTGGCGGTGGGAGCGGCGGCGGTGGCGACGCGTCAAAAGGCGGTTCGACCTTCCCGAAGTTGAAGATTACGCCGCTGCTCTCGCGCGATCCGCCGTCCCAAGTCCACGTGCCGTTGCCGAATTGCGCTACGCGTTTCTCGGAGAAGCCGCCTTGGTCGAGCAGGTTGAACAGGTGAACGTTTGCGCTGCTCCTGTCGCCCTTCTCGTCGAACTCCACGCGCCCAGTAAGGCCGTCAAAGGACAGGCTCTGCTTGGACGCCCAGAACTGCGTGCCAAACGAGGCCGGCACATTGCCCGTCGGGGCCACCTTGCACGCCAGCAGCCCTGCCGCTATGATAGCATCGTAAGCAAACACACCGCCGTTGCGTAGCACTGTACTCGTGTGTGGATCGACGGTGCTGAAGAAGTCGCCGCGGATCTGCCAGTCGGCAGGTAGGAACGGGTTGAAGTCTCCGGGCTGAAGCTTCGCCCAACGCTCGTTTGCGAACTTGGTCCAATGCAGGCTGCCCTCGGTCGCACCGACCGCCTTGATACTCAGGCTGCCGTTGAGCGCGGTACGCGCCTTCTCGCTCAAAAAGTCCAGTTGCTCTGGCACGACGCTGTCAGAGAAGCTCCAAGACACGCCAGCTCGGAGCAGGCCGGTGTCGAGTGCAGCTTCTACGATAAGTTCGAGTACCGGCTTGGATGCAAGGACTAGCACTGCCTTGGCTCCGCTCTCGCTCAGGCTGGTGACAGCGGAACGGATCGATTGCTGGTAAATTGAGACATCATAGAAGTCGGGGACGTCGGGGATATTGCGGATATCTCTGCTCACAAACGTCAACCCAAGGCCAAGACAGGCGTCCTTCGCTGCTTCCTCGTAGGCGCGGCCGTACGTGCTTCGCGCATAGAGGACAGCCACGGTCGAGAGCCCAAGCTCTTTCCAAAAGGAGCAGAGGCCCTTCGCGGGAGCAAGGCTCGAGGGGATAGTCCTCATGAAGCGGGGATACAGGATAATGTCCGACAGATCGGTAGAGGTGCTCCAGTACGAGATCTGTGGGATGTCGAGCGCGCCGGTGATGGCCGCAGTGGTGGCGGTGACAGCGCTTCGGACGGCTCCGATGACCACGTCTGTGCCAGACAAGTCTCCCAGCGCTTGGACCGCCGTGCCAGCTGTGCTGCCGCTGTCGAGCAGCCGAAACCTGAGCTGTTTGTCGCATCCTTCCAAGGACCCAAGCACGGGCAGAGCGGCACCGTCTCGCGAGTTGAAGTCCGCCACTGCCGTCAAGGCCGCCGCCACGACCGTCTTCGCGGGTTCTTCATGCCAGCACGTGCCGTTGAACCACTCGCCGAGGCAAGTTTCGGCCGACGTGAAGCGCGAGTCCGATTGAAAGATGAGAATGTCGAGGCTCACATTCACGGAAGCAAGTGCTGGCAGTAGTAGCGATAGCATGGGGCGGTCAGGGCCGGCAGCGCTGCGAAAAACGCGAGCACTGTCCACGCGCCCGAGACGCTGCACCCACGCACAAGGCCTCGGCTTGACACGCTCTCCGCAAATGCGGCGGCGCCGCATGTTTTCTTTTTCGGGTTCCGTGCTGTTCTCGAGGGAGGTCGATATCCTTGGCCCCCGCGTTGGGTAGCGAGGATTGGTGTGACGCGATCCACGCAGGCGAGTCCGCCCCGCTCCTCCCCCGCTCCTCCCCATCGGGCCGCATAAATTGATTGATCGATTGCGGAGCCTTTTGGGTACCTGCCTACCTAGGGCGCCAACCGCGGTGGCAACAGACCACCCGACCGGCGAGTAAGAGTCGAACTTGATGGACAAAAATCACAAAAAGCGAGCTCGGAATGATTTCGATTGACCGAATTCGGCGTATCAAACGGAAAATTCCGAAGGGGTAGGTCCAACCAACCCACTGTACCCTGCAAGGCACGTGGAATGGCGGCTCGTGCTTTGTCTCCGCGCGTGGACACGTCCGACGCGACGGAGCGCGACCCTTACTCCGCTCGGTTCAAGCTCCGTGCAGTCCGCGCCGCACTTGCGCGCCCTGTCTGGCGCCGCATCGTCCCGACGTGCCGAGAGTTTGACATCAGCTCGCTCGAGCTGCGGGACTGGATCAAAGACAGAGACGAGATCGAGTCGCTGGCGATACTCGAGGAGATCGTGGATACTGTCGCTGTCGAGAGGGGGGAGGGGGAGGAGGTGCGCTTTTTATTTTCTTTTTTTCGATTCGACCGACCGCATGTCTCCGTGCATGGTGGCTCAGAAGAGGGGGGTCTGCCACGGAGGCGCCGCCGGGTCGGCCTTTGGGTCCTTCGTATCTCGGCTGATCTCGGAGATCGGTTGGTCTTCTCGATCGCCAAAGTAGGCGAATCTTTGCGAATCTCTGCGTGCGACCCGCCAGCGCCGCCGTTGCTGCGAGTTGCCGTCGCGCCAGGGAGAGAAGACGCACTTCATTGGCATTGGTGCCGCATACGCATAGCTGGCAGCAGCAGCTCCGCCCTCAGCGACACTCACCACCTGCTGCAGAGCAGGTCGGGTCTCAGAAGCAGGAGAACTCTCCCTTTTCATGCGCACGTGGTCAATGCTGGCCATCACCAGAGGGAGCTGCACGCCGCCCCGGCACAACCTCAGAATGAGCCGACATGCATGTTGCATCATGCTGCGACGGGGGACCTACACTCGCCGAAGCGGCGCGTCCCGACGTGCAATGCCGATCGTTCCATGCCGATGGCGACGTTCGATGCCGATGGCACGACTTGTCTTGGCCGATGGAGCGAGGCGTGCAAACGCGTGTGGACGCAAACAAAGGCGGGGAAAGGCCAGCCAGTCGCGGAATTTATTTTTGACGCAACCAAGTTTAGATACTTCGGGCCCAAGCGAAGGATCTCGAGTGCATTCGATACGAGTTGCGAGTTGGAACGAGTTGCAACGCCAACGGTGATTCGAATGTGCAACTCGTATCGAATAAAGATCCTCGAGAAAAAATTCTTTTAGCGCCATGCGCCATCTCAGAAGCAGTTCGTTTGCACGTTTGCACGTGACCCGACGTAAACGTAGATAAACGTACGTACCACCGAGGACTCTCGTCACGGACATGCCCCTCGACCCCACCTCCCGCCGCACAAACAAACCTTTCGAGGCCCCCCCACAAGAAGCCAAAAACCAAAGCGTGTGAAAATCGGAATTCGTCTCGCGGCGCACCTCTCGGTGGTCAGACCGTTGCAGCTAGCTCTCGGTCTTGGCCGCTGACTCTGTCGTTGCTGCAAGGCCCATGTCAACGCACTCAAATGCCGAAGAGTTGCCCATGTCCCAAAACTCCAGAAGAGTCATGCCGCATGCATACGCGAGACGGTGCCCAGGGCGGGGGCGGTTCAGGAGGCGGCGGCGGCGGCGGCGGCGGAGGAGGAGGATCAAGCGGCGGAGAAGGAGGCGGCTGCGGCGGGGCCCTTCAGCCGGTCGGAGCGCCGGACGACGTCGGCAGACTCGCGCGCCCGCTTCCCCTTCCAGCGCTTCGGGAAGTGGAGCTCGATGGCCTCGACGGCCGCCTCGGCCACCGAGGCCTCTGTGGCGGCGGGCAGTGCTGCCGCAGCGCCCCGGGCGATGTCGGCGACGCGCTTGCTCGCTTCGAACTCCGTCGTCGGCTGGATTTCGAGGTCATTGAGCCTCTGCGCGTTCTCTGCAAGGGTGATGTAGCGGCGGGCGACGAAGGGAGTCAGAGTTGCCGCGGCGGCGGCGGCGGCGGCGCGCTCGTCCTTCTTGGCCGCGAGCGCCGCCTCCTTCTTGGCGGCGGCAGCGGCGGCGCGCTCCTCCTTCTTGGCCGCGAGCGCCGCCTGCTGCGCGGCGGCGGCGGCGGCGCGCTCCTCCTTCTTGGCCGCGAGCGCCGCCTCCTTCGCGGCGGCGCGCAGATCGAGCTGCTCCCGGAGGTACGATACGAACTCGCCGCGCGAGGATCCGGGCGCTGGCTGACCTGCCATCACCTCGGCCATCTCCTCTGGTGGTCCAGTGATCGATGGTGTGGGGCCACGGCCATTGACTCGAACGCGGACCATCTGTGACCCGTTCAGCCCCTGCTGCTGCACCAGCGCGGGCTGAAAGTCCTTGGGCGCGGGCATAATGTTGGTGGGGAGGCGGGTGGACGACCGGCTGACGGGACCGCGGCGAAAAGAATTTTATTTGACGTACCCCACACTAAAAGCTCAATAAGGGCGGCCGGCACAGATGGGCTGCCGCAGAAAAAACCGCTGCCGCTACTGCCGCTGCCGCACGTCACGCTCGACCAACCAATCACAGCCCCCTCGTCTGCAGGTGCTCGAACTCGTCTCGATGCTTCAAAGCAGCTCCGGCCGCGCTGCACTATGTAGCAAAGCACGAACACGCCGATGCCGCCGACACGGCACATGAGTACATAGTGCCCGGTGGAGACAGCTCAGCGCCCAGATTTCTTTTGGTGTACCTGTGTTAGTGCCATAAACGGACCCAAGGGAGGAGGGGAGTCCCGTGCCCAGTGTGTGGGGACTCGCTTCATAAATTCTTTTGCTTGGCCCTCCCAATATGCCGGACAATATGTCATCCCGCAAGCTCTTCTCGAAACTCAACCTCGCCCCTGTTCCGCTGCCGGCATCGGAACAGTCGGCCGGTGACTTCTACGAGCAGGCCGCGGCCGCTACCGAAGAAGGCAGTGGCCTCCGGCCTGAAGCGCAAGCGGCTTCCTCTGACGGAACGGACGAGGACTTGGCCAAGGCGGAGGCGCTGCTCGCTGGGTTGGCCAAGTACCTGGGCAAGTTTCCTGAGGTGCTGCGCGAGGCGCTGCGTAGCACCTGGATAGGCGCGCGCCTTAGCGGCGGCGACCAGTTGGTGCCAAAAGTGGCCGACGAGCGCTTACGCTGCGCTCTCGGGCCATTGGTGCAAGGCGGCTCGCGCCCGCCTCAGACCGTTGAGACGGGACTGGTCGGCTGCAGCGACGACGGCGCGCTCGAGATTCACCCTCTCGGTGAGTCGGGCCAGCTCGCGGGAACGGCTCGGGCCTTCCTCGACCTCAACGCGGCGCAGCTCAGCAGCCGGCCTCTGCTGAGCAAGCTGCTGCGCCGCGTGCGCACGCGGCACGTGCTCCAGGCCGCCGACGACACGGCCCTCAACCTACTCTACGTGATGCTGGCGGACGGCCTGCTTCCGTACGCCGGGCAGGCCCGAAGGCGGCGGCAGCCCAAGACCTTTCCGCGCGGCCGCGTCTCCGAGGAGAGGCGCGACATCACCGTGCTCCTCACGCTGCTCGAGCAGCTGCTGCGCGCCATCAGCCGAGGGTGGTCTGACGAGGAGCTTCTCTCGACGACAGACGCGGAGCTCGCGCGGGAGGTGCGGGAGACAGAGAGCATCCGGTCGTGAATCGCTTCCAGACGCCCTCTGCTCCTTTCCTAGGCACGGCACGCCTTGCTGCCGGGGACGACGACGCGCTCGGCCGTCTGCGCTCGCGCCGCGCGCAACGGGCCGCTCACTCTTGGGTGGGCGCCCGTCCGCATTGAGGTGGCGCGTGAGTGGCTCATCAACGACGTGGGCTTCCAGGCTGCTGTCATCAACGGCGCGTCCGTCGACGCGCTCGAGGGGTTCATGGTGATTGTGCTCGAGGCCGAGGGCGGCAGCCTAAACATGCGCCTCCACCTCACCGCCGTCTTGCGGGCGCTGGGCGCGTCCGTCACCTCGCCGCTGATCACGACCGCTCTCGAAAAAATCGACACGGCACCAGCCGGCGCCGCCACTGTGACTGAGATTGTGCTTCGGGCGGCGGCGGCCTTTGACGGCTCGACCGCGGGCTTTTGTCGCTGGGCGAGCCGCCGATTTGCCGTGCGGCCGCTGCCTGGCCGCGACCGCTACGAGTTTGCCTCGCCGCTGCGGACGCGGATCGACTCACTCGCCCGTGCCGTCGGTGGCGGCGCGGGCAGCAGCAGCAACGAGAATGCCGGCGTCGCCATCGAGTTTTGGCGATGGTGGTTGGACGAGAAGGGAAACATGAACCCGCGCGCCAACACCGCAGAGGAGAACTCTTCGCTCCTCGTCGATGCGACACTGGTTCTGGCAGCGTTGAGTGGCGTGGAGGACGAGGAGCAGGAGGAGCTTGTGGCCGCCATTTTGCGCGAGGCCCAGCTGCACTGCGGCTGGGCGCTGCCCGCTGAGCTCAGCGTGGCAACGGAGTCGCCGCGCGCCGTCGCGTCGCTGTTTGTTGAATATTTTCTTTCTGGCTGGGCCGAGGGCGAGTCGAGCCTGGGCGACGCGGAATAGGGGGTTTCCTCTTTTTGCAAGTTTTGCTCACGTGCCGCATAATTTCCTTCTCTCGACTTGTCCACGTACTTGACACGTTGCGTCTGCGGTTTCTTTCTAACTTTCGACCTGTTTGTGCATTGATTCGCTTGTCCGCTGGCCGCCGGTTTCTTTTTGGTTGCACCTCCGTGTTTCCTCTGCAAGTCGCACCCCTGCCTTGATATCGTCGCCGGTGGCAGCCAAAGGTAGCAGCAGGTCGCACATACAGTGTCTCGCCAATCCCCTGGCGTTTACCGCCCATGCTGCTACCATTTCCTGCGCCCTTCCGGCCCTTCCCACCAGCTTCGCCGTGACTTTCGAGGTGCATCTACCCGATTTCCGTTGTGTTCCCACACTCTTGTGTGTATCACGCGCTACCGTCGCACATTGCTTTGCGCACATTTGTAAGGCACATTAAAACTCGAGTAAAAGGCAGGCTCGGGATAAGCACTTGTGAATAACCCATGGCAGGCCCGGGGGGCGGTCGCCTGTGGCACTTGCCAGCGGGACATCATCTCACTGGAAGTCACTGTAGCAACCCTTAATGTCAGGGCTCCCGTCAAGGAGAGCTTCCCGCGGTGCGGAGCTCGGCATCGGCTCTCCCGTCGCCAACGCTCGCGCGAGAGACAAGGTCACGCCCGACAAAGCGCTCCGTACTGACGAAGCGTGGGCCGCAAAGGAGGAGCTGATCCGCTACTATGAGGTTGCACGCGCGTCGCCGTCGACAACCCGTCCTAAGCTACCGAAAGCCGTGCGCGACGATAAGCACACCATCTTTAGTATTCCGGGAGAGCGCGGTATGATAGCCACGCTCGTCGACATCTTTACCGACCACAACATTGCGCAGCTCGTGCTCTTCTTGGTGGACCGCCCCGATTTCGTGGACGCGGTGGAGAGCGCCTTTCTGGACGGCCTCCACGCGTGTGGCGCAGCAGACGCCGTCTTGGAGCGAGCGGCCGGCCTCGCCCACAGCGTGCTACGCACGGACACCGCCGGCCTCGTGGAGCTGCTCAAGGCTCCGGGTAGCTGCACCGAGTCGACGCGCCTCGCATGGTACGCCTCGCCGCGCGCGCGCCTGCCCACTCCGCGTCCTCGCCCCTGCGCCGGGGGGGGCACCTTCTCTGTCGGACTGCGTCCTTCTGCGAGAGTATCAGCCCCGTACCACCTGAGATCACCTTGCCGCGCGCGCCTTGCCTCCGCCTCCGCACAGAATGCCACCACGGTGGCGGCAACGTCGCCTCCTAGCGCCCCCTCGGGAACGGCGGGCAGGCGACGATTGCCTGTGTGAGGTAGAGAGGGGGGGGGGATGTCGCACCCGAGATCGCCCGAGATCGCCCGAGATCGCCGAGATCGTCCCTCCTCCGAACACACAGCAGTACGGAGGTCGACTGAGGTCGACCCAGGTTTCGGCTCGATAACGCTCCCATGCCCTCCGCTTATCCCTCACCTCTCCCCCTGCAGGGACCACTGCTCCTTCTTCGACCTGCACTACCTGCGGCTCGACCTGCTCCTCTGCATCGAGAGGCGGGCTGAGGAGTGGCAGGTCCTCCCGACCCGAACGTGCCGTCCGTGCGCTTGCACCTTGTGCGAGGCGGAGTGGAGCGCGAGCAGGCCGTGGGCTCAATTCTTGCCGTGCCGGCACAGGCGCGAGGCTCACAAACCCCGCCACCTCCCGTTCCACACCCTCCCGTGCAAACTCCTCCTGACTCATCTCGTTTGTTCGCACGCGCAGCTCCACGTGCTACGCGTGCGCGGAGACGTGGTCGGCCAAGCACACGCGCTGCCCGACGTGCAACCGCGCGGCGAACGGGTTCCTGAGAATCGGGTCCCAATAATTATGCGAGTCCACGATGAGCGCCTGCCTGACGTCTGTGCTTTTTTTGTCTCATCGAGTTTAGATTGCATCTTGTTTGAGCGTTCTACTGTATGGAGAGTCAGAGATGCTCACTTACCTCTCCATCACACTTCACACACTCACACAAAAAGCGAGAGGGCGGGGGCTCGCCCGCCCTCTTCGGCTGGCGACACAACAGCTAGGATGCATGCCATCTCCACCGTCGTTTTTCGCGCTATGGCCCTGGGAAGCTGGCGGTGCACGCAGACGCACCAAAAAGAAAGAAAGCAAACACACAAACCAAAAAGAAAGAAAGAAAGAAAACACACAACCCAAGGGAAACAAACCAAACGGGGAGCACACGAGCCAAGGGACCAAATTCTTTATCGTCGGCGTGCCTCTCTCGCGCCTTCACGCAAACGACGATGTCCTCGCATTTTACGAGCTTCACGCTCTCGATCGGCGACGTGAAGTACTTCCTCGCGTCCGGCCTCAAGCACCGCTACCTTGTCATCGCCGAGTCCAGCTACGCGGCAGTCATCGTCGGCTCGGCTCCGGAACTGCAGGACAGCGAGAACGCGGGCGAGCTGAAGCGGCTCGACGTCGACTGGCCTCCGGATCGCGGCCTCGTGGTGCAGCTTCCGGCCAGCCGCCGAGGGGCGCCAACGATCGTCGTTCACGCAAGGCGGCGCTTTGTGTGCGTTCGCCTCTCCTTCCCGGCCACAGATGCAGCGGCCGCGAGGCCGCTCACGCCGCACAAGGCCCTGCTGCCGGAGCTCGGCGTGCACTATCGGCTCTGCGGCGGTGGGTCGACGGTGGTTGACGTGCGCAGCGAGGACCGCGCGCCTGCCTCGTCCGTTGCCGCGTCGGCGAGTGCCGCGCCTGCCGCGCCGCGAGCTCGGCCCGAGCAAATGCGGTTGATGGCCGAGTCCTCTGACCAGAGCGACGACGAGGAGGGGCCGGCACCAGGCGGCGGCGATGGCAGCGGCGGCCGCGAGGGAGCGTCGCTCGCCAAGAAGCGGCGGGTCCGGCCGCCCTCGCCGGCTCGGGAGAGCACAGAGCCGATGGGCAAGGAGCGCGAACCTGAGCTGCCAACCGTGGCGAGTCGGGATCGCCCGATTGCAAGAGGCGTCCAGTACGAGCTCATGAGCTGCCTTCGCTCGCCGCTGCCGCCGCTCGCTCGTCTGCCGCGGCACGTCGTCGTCTCCGCGGTGCGATACGAGAGCAACGGCTCGATCAGCCTGCTGCAGGCGACGCCCACGCCCGTACACGCGGATGTGCTGGTCGGCAGCTCAAAGGAGGGTGCGCTGCTTCGGCTGCGCGGGTTGGACGACGAGGGCGGGCCGTGCTCACAAAAGGAGTGGAAGGCGCGCTTCCGGCCGCACGGCGGCGGCCGCACCGACGTCTTCGAAATTGTGCGGCGCGAGGGACGGTGCTTGCACCTGCTCGACGAGATCCGATCCGATCTTCGCCTCCTCCAGCTGCGGCGCGGATTCGCCGGGACTGAGCGACCACGCGAGCCGCCGCCTCGGCCGGAGGTGCGATTGACGCTTGGCAAGGACCTCCTCGTCAAGTTCGGCGCGTCGGTGGACAAAAAAAATCCTGGGGCCGTCCCGGCGGGGTGCAAGCTGTTAATGCGGAACGGATATCTCGACCGCGCAGGTTTCGTACTCGAAGCGGGAGCCGAGGTGACTCTGCACTGGGATCGAGTAACCGGGCTTTGCACCACGGGAAGCTACTACGTGACTCGGCTGCCACCGCACGTCGCCTCCTTCGCGGGAAAGGAGACAACCACCGTAAAAGCGGATAGTCTGACAAAGGATTCGTACGATCGGCTGCCTCCAAAGGTGCAAGATGTTCGCAATCGCAGCGGAGCGGCGCACGCCGCGTTTCAGAGAGCCGGAGGCGTCGCGCACATCGAGAGTGCCGCGGCAGCCGCGAGTGAGCAGGCGCGGCTGGAGGAGACGGTGCGGAGCGCTCCCCTCTTCGGAGCCGTAATTATGTTCGAGAACTCCGCCACCGCGGCCGATTGGGAGCAGAGGCTGAGGCTGCAGGCACTCATGGCCCTCCCCACACTCTCGGAGGGCGCCCTTCGCCTCGGCGGGTCGCTTCTCGAGCGGTCCCACGGGAGCTAGAGAGATCTCTAGCAACGTCGGCATACCGCGGACTGATGCACTGATATCTCAAACTCAGGCGAAACGTGTGGGGGAGTCGTTACGGTGCGGGCTGCGTGCGGGGGGAGCCAGATATCTACGGTTCGCCTGCGCAGTGTTGACTCGGTCCCAGTCTCCTCAGCTCTGAGGAGCCCCCAAAAGAGGAGATAATGCCTGGGTGCAAAAAAGATAAAAAGCACTGCAGGAGGAGCCCTTCCCAGTTCCCACGCTTGCACCGCATCTTCTGCGGTACGACGTAATCGGGCTGCTGCTCCGGCACTGCTGGCGCACTCGTTGACTCCTCGAAAAAAAAGCGAGACGCGCTCAATCGGCGAGCTGTTTTCGACGGCCCGTCCTTTGTCACTGCGAGGAGGCGCGTTTCGCCGCCCCCCGCCCCACGATGCTGCCTCTGCGAATCGGAAACCTAGCCAATGTCGAGCCCGACTCGCCGAGATATGTCGTGTGGCCACACAACTGCTCAACGGCTGCGCCGACGGTGAAGGCGCCCGTGGCTGGGAAACCGCCACGTACCTGCTCGCACCGGGCTTCGTGTCCGGCGCTTTCGGCGCGGCAGAGGAGCGTGCCTAGCCTAGAGACGATCAAGGAGCGGGCGAAATTCTGAATCCGGCGCTTCATCGTCGCAGGAGAGTGTCGCACTGTGAATTCCGGTGCGTGTGTGCGACACTGCGTCACGAAGAGAGTGTCGAGTGCGAGCCTTGTTTGTTGAGTGGTTCGTTCATGTCCATAGTCAGAGAGCAGGATAGTGTCACACTGTGAATCCGGTGCGTGTGTGCGACACTGTGCGTCAGGGAGAGAGTGGCGAGTGGCGCCTCGTTTGTTGAGTAGTTCGTTTGTTTGTCCATACTCGAGTAGAACAGCAATGAGTATGGATCGACTGATCTGTCTTGCGGCGCCCGTCGTCAGCGCCCGTGCAGCGCCTACCCTCCAACTCCTGTGCAGAGACGGGCGGTCCCAGCATTTCACATTCAATAGACGCGTCGCCTGCTGGTCGCCTGCGGCCGCGGCCCGGCGCGGCTTGCCCTGCACGCCCTGCTTGGCGTAGGACCGCGACGTTTCAACGTCTCTCAAATGGACAAGTTCTCCTTGCGTATTTCCGAAAAATATGTGCGCTTCTTTTTAACACACAGCGATCGTCAAGAGAGAGAGAGAGAGAGAGAGAGAGAGAGAGAGAGAGGGAGAGAGAGAGAGAGAGAGAGAGAGAGAGAGAGAGAGAGAGAGAGAGAGAGAGAGAGTGAGAGAGAGAGATCTTCTATTCGTCAATGACGTTGATTGCGCTGACCATAGGTAGGTAGGTAGAAAGGTGAAGAACAGCCAGGCTCGGACTGGACACCAACGCGGTATGGGTGGACGCTGGACAGATGATGACGACACGCACGAGCGACACACAGACACAAACAAGCTCACGAGACACACAGCCAGCGGGCTGCCACACATCCTGAGTGGGCGTACACATCACTCAGGCCACATCCTCCCTGTCGCCCCCCCCAGCACTCCAAGGTCCCAAGAGAACAAACAAGGGCACAACGACACAACAGACGACAGGAAGTGACATGCGAGGCTAGAGCAGGCTTGCTCTACCTCCAGCAATCTCTCCGGCCGGCGAGGCACGGACCATGGTGAGGTAGTTGTACCACTCGACGTCGGGCGACATTGGCGAGGCCAAAGAAGCCCCAGGCAGGCAGGGGACGAATGAACCTACCTCTGATGAGGGGTCCCGTACCATCCAGCCAGTGCTCAAGTGCTCAAGGAAGGAAGGAGATAGAGAGAGAGGGAAGTAAATGAGGACGAAGGCCAGACCGGGCTTCCACCTCTTTTTAGCCACCGCCACCATCAGCGCCGTGAAGTCGAGTGAAGCCCGCGAATCGCAGCCCGCGAACGTTGAAGTCGGTGATATCTCACCGAAATGCATTTTGGAATTAATCAGATGGCGCAACATTTCTAGGGTACGATACTTCCGGGCCGTTGTGCGGGGAGCGAACCTTAACGATCGCCCAGAAGCTTTCTGAGCGAACCAATCGGGCCAGGATCATCAGCATATGTCCCCTCCACAACATCGTGGGCGTTTGAGCGGTATTTGAGGAGCACCGCCACTCTGAAGTTCGGCCGGGTGGTCCGCAGACCCCCCCCCCCGGAGCAGCAGAGGCTCCGTGGGGTCGCAGAGTCGACGCTGGGAGTCGCACTCGTCAAACCGTCGCATGACCACGCAGTCCGCACGTACCGCCCACATCCCCTCCACCGCTCAGAAGGCGCAGATCGACCGCCGGGCCGCGTAGTCGTCGTTAAGGAGCGGTTTTTGGAGCCGTACGAAGAGGTCCCAGACGGGCGAACATGCGGTTTTTCGATGACCACGCGCGATGTGGTATCTGGTTTTTGCTAAAAACGGGCCGCCTAGTGCAGCATCACTAGTACAACACGCAACCACACTGAGAGCTCCACACTAGCCGGTATAGGCGAGCCCCGGCGGCCTCACCGTCGCCGCTCGCGGCGGAGCCGACGGCGGAGCCACGGGCGGGTGCGACCTTTTGGGGGGACATGAGCTCGCCAGGACGTCACCGATGGCTCGGCGCGCCTCTTTCCGCCAGCGCGGGGCGGCCTGCCTACAGGAGCGAGGGGGAGGAAGACGGAACTGAGCCCTAGGTTCGTGCAAAAGCGCCGGCAAGGGCTGGGAGAGGGTCGGCAAGCGACAGGCGGGTCCGCGACCTTTTGAGCGCCCATGAGCTCGCCGGGACGTCGCCGATGGCTTGGCGCGCCTCTTCCCGCCAGCGCGGGGCGGCCTGCCTACAGGAGCGAGGGGGAGGAAGACGGAACTGAGCCCTAGGTTCGTGCAAAAGCGCCGGCAACGGCTGGGAGAGGGGCGGCAAGCGACGGGCGGGTCCGCGACCTTTTGAGCGGTCATGAGCCGGCAGGGAGGCCGGCGATGGCTCGGCCAGCTCCTTCCCGGCGGGTTCTCGTCGGGCCGTGCCTGGTCGGCGGGTACGGGTGAGGTGAGCGGGCCCGGGAGTCGCATCTGCGCGTCCCCGGCAGTGGCAGTGTGGGGGTAGATGGGAAGTGCGGAGATGGAAGGCAACGCGCCTGTTTGATGGCCGCACGAGGCAAAGTTGGGCGCTCCGAGCGTCTTCTCGGCGAGAACGAACGGGCTGTGCTTCGTCGGGGGGGTGACTGAGAGGGAGGTGGTCGACGTGCGCTCAATTTGTCGGCCGCGCGCAAGGTGAACACTGTGGGTGTGAGGCGCGCAGGAGGCGAGGGTGGGCGCGCCGGCGGTCGAGCCACCGAAGAATTCGACGTGGCGCAGCTCCGCGCCGGCGGGGACGACCAAGCACATGATGTCGGCGGCGGTCACGCGACGAGGGGGAGCCGCAGGAGCCCTCTGTGGCAGGCGCGCGAAAGCAGCGATGAGTGGCGCTTCGATCAGCCACCTGTGGGCGGTCACCGGGGTGACGTCACGTTGGCCTGCATATACTTTTCCGGCAAACAAAAAGGAAAACAGAGGGTCCCCAGCACTTTGCGTTTCCGGAAATTTCCAGGGAAAACAGAGGGTGTTTGGTGCTCCATTCTGGAAACTCGCGAGTTTCCCTGAGTCTGAGAGCTGGTCTGGGGCAAAATCTGAGGCAAAATTGAGGAAATCGGCACGATACCCAGGCGGTCGCAGGGACCAGGGTATTTTTCAGGTATACCGGGGGTTTCCAGGTATACCCGCAAAATACCCGGTATTTCGCCGATTTGGCTGATTTTGGGCCGGCCCCAAACGAGCCTCAGACTCGGGTCTCGGCTCAAAGCCCGGAAAATTTGATGGTTTCCCCGGGAAAAGAGAGAGGAAAAGAGAGGGTGCTGTAGAGAAAAAAGGAAAGGAAAAGAGACGGGGTGCGAGAGGAAAAGTATATTCAGCCTAAACGTCACGCCTCAGCGAGCTGGATCCGGGAAGGGCATGGGGTCACGCGGGCCCTGTCTGCAGCAGCAGTGCTAACTAAAACGACAAAATTCCGGATGGACCGGAGAGTGTCAGCTCTCGGACGGTGCGCCACGCCGCTTGCGGCGGTCCTCTTCCCAGCTCCGCAGAGCGTCGTGCGTTATTTTGCAGCGAGCGAGCTCACCAGCCCCGGGCTGCTGCTGCTCTCCAGTCCATTCCCGAATGGTGCAGACCCGATCCGCAGCAGCGCAGCGGCGGACCCTCGCCCAAATACTGCCTTGGCCGCTTTACCTGCCTAACCTCATCGGGTACGTGCGTGTGATCACGATGGTTGCGGCGGTCCACGCACGCTAGATGCCACCGGTCCCGGTGCCAAACGAGGGTCGGCATCGCTCGCGCGCCCACCCTAGCGAACCTCCGGTGCCGCCTCACGGCTCGTGCTACGGCTCTCTGCCAGACCAGGCTGCTGAGAGGTGCCGGCCGGTGTTGCCCGCAGATGTTGGAGTCCGACCCGGCGAGCGAAAAGGCGATGTGGCTTCTCCTGCTATCGCTCGCGCTCGACTACATCGACGGTCCCTGCGCGAGGGCCTTCGACATGTGCACGCAGTTCGGTGCAGCCCGCAGCGCCGCGCCCTCTGCCGCCACGCCTGCCGCCCAACCTCTCCGCCTTGCCGCCACCAGCAACGTCTCTGCCTCGCCTTCTCCGGCAGCAGCTCTGCCCCTCGCCCTCTCCTCCACATCCGTCTTCTCTCCCCACCCTCTCCTGCATCGGCCGCCTCGCCCTCTCCAGCAGCCGCTCTGCCTCGCCCTCTCCGGCAGCTCTGCCTCGCCCTCTCCGGCAGGCGACCTGCTCGACCACTACACAGACCACGTATCGATGTTCTGGCTGGTCCGCACCTCCTCCGCCTCCGCCGCCGAGTCCGCTACTCGTGAACCCCGAACGCTTGATCACGTACTCATTAGGTCTACATCACCTCCACCTCCACCATCAACGTCGCCGTCAACGCAGCCCACGCTGTCGTCGCCTGCGGCTACATGGCCAGGCTCCACACTCCCCCTCGCCACACGCCTGCGGCTGGGAGCCGGCACGGCCGCTAGCAGTAGTCCGCAACCTGTCCCTGGGAGCAGGTGCGGACACTACTTCAAGCACTCGTCCGGAGGCAACTTTGTGACGCGACTAGTCGAGGCGCCCGCAGCAGCAGCAATAGCAATATCAGCCGCAGCAGCCGCCGCAGCCGCCGCAGCCGCCGCAGCCGCCGCAGCCGCCGCAGCCGCCGCAGCCGCAGCAAGAGGCGGCACGCCCCCCGCCCTGCACACACCGAGAGGCAAGCCCCTGTTCACTCCCCCCCCCCCCCGCCGAGCTTGACGACGCGACCAGGGATGACAAA